>NW_026857547.1:0-28607 GCF_026571515.1 Ruditapes philippinarum | reverse complement strand
AAAATGGTTTTCAGACAATAACTAGAGTTAGGAATGAGATATTGTAATCTTATTTGGTGTAAAGGAAGCTTATATGAAGACCTGGGTTGGTATTGCATTTGGACCCCCTAGGGTCAAGGTCACCGTTACTGTGTTACTAAAAATAGAAAAATGGTTTCCGGACAATAACTAGAGTTAGGAATGAGATATTGTAATCAAACTTGCTATATAGGAAGCTTATATGAAGACCTCTGCTTGTTTTGCATTTGGACCCCCTAGGGTCAAGGTCACTGTTACAGTGTTACTAAAAATAGAAAAATGGTTTCCGGACAATAACTAGAGTTAGGAGTGAGATATTGTAATCAAATTTGGTGTATAGCAAGCTTATTTCGAGACCCCAGTTGCGATTACAATTAATTGAAATATTTCTTTGTACACAGTTGATAGTTTGTGTTCAAATTTTTCTTCAGACTACTTTTCTTGCAAAAAGTCAAAGTTGCTGGTGGGGGTATTAATCACCTTCAGTGATAGGTCTAGTTACCCCTGGATCACAGCAAAATCCAGTGCACTCAATATATAATTATATAAAGTTGGTGAGTCTGAACTTAGTACATCTTACAACAGTCTGTAAAGGATTCCTTTTTTGAACCTCTCACACAAAAAATAAAAGTAATATAAGAATTATTCTTAACATGCAACAAAATTTTATGATCCTTATTTAACACATTTTGTCAGTATTTATACCCCCGAAACATAAGTTTGGGGGGTATATAGGAGTCACCCGGTGGTCGGTCGGTTGGTCTGTCGGTCCAGACGTCCGTTGCATTTTCCTTGTCCGGAGCATAACTTGACTAATGGTTGGAATTCAATACATAGAGGATATACACGAATTAAATATTCTATTTATCACATACCAAAGAAAGACTGTTTAAAGTGAAATAAGAGTCATTTTACATTGACGCGCCTATAGTGTAGCGCAAACACTTAGCGCGTCTTTACACGCTAATGACGTCACATGAAAATATATGCACGGCCGTGCAATACCATATTTACAGAGTCGCTAATTCGGCACGGGTGTGTGATAAAACTTCATACAATGGTCAGGCACATTGAGCAGAAGTGCAGTGCACAAGAACCATCACTCTATCTTTTATAATTACAGAGTTATTGCCCTTTGTTACATTTCCATGTCCGGAGCATAACTTGAAAACTACTTGTTGGAATTCAAAACAACTTCTTACAATGGTAAAGCACAATAAGGGGAAGTGCAGTGCACAAGAATCATAACTCTATCTAAAGTAATTTCAGAGTTCTTGCCCTTTGTTACTTTTCCATTGCTTTCTTTTGTCCGGACCATAACAGGTAGAACAGACTATATTTATGTCAGTTTTAAAATTACCATGATATATTATATGTGCATAGCAAAAACTTTAAAAAAAATTCTTTGAAAAAACCCAAATAGCTAGAGTTTAGATATTAAGCATGAAACATCTTCTAGTGAGTGTCTACAAAGTTTGTTCAAATAAAAGAACTGGGGTCAAAACTGGCCCCACCCCAGGGGTGTCATTGTTTTTAACTATATGTGTATAGTAAAAACTTAAAAAAATCTTCTTTTAAAAAGCCCAATGAGCTAGAGCTTAGATGTTTAGCATGAAACATCTTCTTATGGGTGTCTACCAAGTTTGTTCAAATAAAAGCCCTGGGGTCAAAATTGGCCCCACCCCAGGGGGGTCATTGATTTTCCCTATATGTGTATAGCAAAAACTTAAAATCTTCTTTGAAAAAACCCAAATAGCTAGAGTTTAGATATTAAGCATGAAACATCTTCTAGTAAGTGTCTACAAAGTTTGTTCAAATAAAAGCCCTGGGGTCAAAACTGGCCCCGCCCCATGGGTGTCATTGTTTTTAACTATATGTGTATAGTAAAAACTTAAAAAAATCTTCTTTTAAAAAGCCCAATGAGCTAGAGCTTAGATGTTTAGCATGAAACATCTTCTTAAAGGTTTGTGGGGGGGGGGGGGGGGGCTATATACAGGTGAGCGACCTCAGGGCCATCATGGCCCTCTTGTTTTGAAAATACATAGATTTATATTGTTGTTTTTCTTTGTCTTAGTTATGCTTA
The DNA here is from genome assembly GCF_026571515.1 of Ruditapes philippinarum. Classification (NCBI taxonomy): domain Eukaryota; kingdom Metazoa; phylum Mollusca; class Bivalvia; order Venerida; family Veneridae; genus Ruditapes; species Ruditapes philippinarum. Next base: position 26,506 of record NW_026857547.1, on the reverse strand, counting down.
AATCAAAATGATTTTTAATAAACCAGTATCTTGCAATTAATTATTACGCAGCCGTTTTTTGAAACTACCTAAATGAAAATGGTAATCATGATCAGTTGCCCAGCAATATAGTCTACTATTAAAACAAATCGTTACCCTTATTATAGTAAACATTTTTATTCATTTCACCATCCTTTTTATGTAAAATCTTTTTCAATTACACAGAATTTTGGCAATTTCAATCTTACAAGAGAAAGGATTAAGATCTTTATATCCCTCTATTATTGCACTTAATCGTATCGGCATTGTCCACCGTATCCCCCAATGACGTCATCCACTAAGGGCGACAACTTGAATACGGTCTTAAATGAAAGGGTCTATTGTGAGGAAATGCCACATTCAAAAACCACAACTATCTTTTATTGCCCACAACCATAACTCTATTTCAATTATTTTACAAGGTATTCTGTTACTATAACTTCCTCATTTCCGAAGCAGTCTTGCGGGGGTATTAATCACATTTTGTGATAGTTCAAGTTTGCTTAGGCCAAAAAAAAAATTCTTGTTTTCTGGTTCGCCTACTGACTGTATATTTTACCCCTTACCGATTTGTCATAATGACATGGGATTTATTTATATTTAATGCAGCACTTTGCATATATGTTATCGGTTTAACTGTCAACCCCCAGAAAATTCCCTACCTACTGACTCTGTTCATTTAGGGGACTGTGACCAGAAACAAGTTGTTTTTTTTATGCCCCCGCCATATTTCCCCAACGGTATTACACATCAACTCAAATATGACATATGGATATGTCATGAGAAAATACAGGTCAAGTTTGAATTTAATCATGGTTCGATAATTTTTGGCAGAGTTATGCCCCTTTTACTTTGAAAATAATATGAAATTTTCAGTTTCCTTTCCATTATCTACCCAACGGTATTACACATTCAACTCAAATATGACATATGGATATGTCATGAGAAAATATAGGTCAAGTTTAATTTTCGTCATGGTTCGATGATTTTTGGCAGAGTTATGCCCCTTTTACTTTGAAAATAATATGAAATTTTTAGTTTCCGTTCATAATTTCCCCAACAGTATTACACATTCAACTTAAATTTGACATATGGATACGTCAAAGAAATGCACAGGTCAAGTTCGAATTTGGTCATGGTTCGAAGATTTTTGGCAGAGTTATGTCCCTTTAACTTTGAAAAAAAGGAAATTTTCAGTTCCCATTCATTATCTCCCCAACAGTTATACAATTATTCAACTCAAATTAAAGATATGGATATGTCATAAGAATACATTGGTCAATTTTCGAATTTGGTCATGGCTTGATGATAGCTGACAGAGTTATCCCTCTTGAATTTTGAATAAAAATCAGAAATTTTAAGTTTCCGTTCATTTTCTCACATTCAGCTCAAATTTGACATATAGATACATCTTAGGAATAAGCAGTTAAAGTTTGAATTTGGTCATGGTTCCATGATTTTGGACAAAGTTATTTTTCTTGAATGTTTCAGCACTCATACTTTTGTGGAAATGTATGAAGCCATTATTTTGGCTACAAATATGCAATATGCATTTTACAAAAGGTTAACACTGAATAGTTTCAGTGCCTTGAACTTTGTTTAAAAATGGTTTGTGTTAACATTGAATAGTTTTAAGGGCTTTGAACTTAAAATGAAAACAATAATTTGTGCAAACAAATTTGGGACTAATTATTATAACATCTGAAAGTTTTCTAGTTTGCCTTTTATACATGTATTTATCTGTCTTTTAAAGGCATTCACTTGTATCTTACATTAAGTACCAGAATTTGAAAAGATTATTATGTGAAGTGATAGATGCAAGCCAATAATAGAATGAAAAAAGTTGAATGAATTCCTTATTTATTTTCAGATTCTGCTGTGAAAATGACTCAGACTGGCAGAAACATAATTGGATTAAACATGGGCATATTCTGATGAAACTTCGATTTGGTTGCTAAAAATTGTTAATTAACAGTACCTGTATAGCTGTAGAGAGAGATGTTGAGAGTGATTGTTTAATTCACACAGGTGCAATTTTAGTGTAAAACAGTACAAGCAAATTACTGTTGAATGAACAAACAAAATTGTGCTATATAACATATGGAAGCAGCTTGTTCTATATATTCTATTTTTATAAACCATACACAACTACAGTGATAAGTGGGATATACTAGAGTCAGATTGTCTGTCTGTCTGCCTGTCTACCTATTGGAGCTATTGAAGTGAAACTAAATAGACAGATGTATCTCATTGCAGTGAAATGTAGTTCCAAGGCATTTAATCAATTGTTTTTTCATATGATAGATCAGACAAAATGTTTCTTCTTTAGTGATTGATTTGTGGCTCAAATTTAGCAATTGAAATAAAATTTGCCTCATAATGGTCTTGAACTTGAATGTCAAATTAGTGTATTTTCACCATTTTTAGCTTGGCATTGTTTTCGAAGAAAAAAATAGAGGTATTGTTACAGTCAATGGCAGCTTTTCCATTGCCGTCCGCAAACTTGAACTTTGATCATAACTTTATGAGCTATTGGTGTATTGTCTTCTTACTTGGCCATAACAACTTTTGGACAAGACCGTCAAGCAGACCAGATTAAACCTGACCTACATTCATAAATGACCTTGATCTTCAAGGTCAAATGTCGAAATTTTGCTTGATTTTGCTAAAAGGGGCTATAACTGTGTTATTTTTGAATGGATTTTCTTCAACTTGAACACAACAATCTTTGCTGAAAACTTGTATTTAATGCTTCTATCTATTGTCAGTAAATCTTTTTTTTTAATTTGCAAAATGTTCTGTGCTGTAACATCTTGAATGAAAACTTGTATTTAATGCTTCAATTTATTGTCAGTGAATCTTTTTTTTTAAATTTGGAAATTGTTTTACGTCCAAACATTTTGAATTAAATCACTGATTTAATGCTGTTGTCTAGTCATATAATAATTCATTTCTTTTTGTTGCTTTTCTCCTTAATAATTTGGCAAAAGTGCTGAAAAATTATTTTTTTCAAAGTCATTTTTTTTTAATTTTGCAAAATGTTCGGTGCCCTAACATTTTTAAAAATGCTTTGGTCTATTGTCAGTTAATCTTTGTTTTCATTTGGAAATTGTTCGGTGCCCTAACATTTTTAGTTAAAACATTGATTCAACACTTAAGCCCATCGTTGGTAAATCTTTTTTTATTTTGGAAATTGTTCGGTGCCTGAACATTTTGAATGAAAACTTGTATTTAATGCTTCGGTCTATTGTCAGTAAATCTTTGTTTTAATTTGGAAATTGTTCGGTGCCCTAACATTTTTAGTTAAAACATTGATTCAACACTTAAGCCCATCGTCAGTAAATCTTTTTTTTTATTTTGGAAATTGTTCGGTGCCCGAACATTTTGAATGAAAACTTGTATTTAATGCTTTGGTCTATTGTCAGTTAATCTTTGTTTTATTTTGGAAATTGTTCGGTGCCCTAACATTTTTAGTTAACCATTGATTCAACACGTCAACACTGAAGCCCATCGTCAGTAAATCTTTTTTTTATTTTGAAAATTGTTCGGTGCCCGAACATTTTGAATGAAAACTTGTATTTAATGCTTCGGTCTATTGTCAGTTAATCTTTGTTTTATTTTGGAAATTGTTCGGTGCCCGAACATTTTTAGTTAAACATTGATTTAACACTTAAGTCTATCGTCAGTAAATATTTTTTTAATTTGTAAATTGTTCGGTGCCCGAACATTTTGAAAGGAAACTTGTATTTAATGCTTCGGTCTATTGTCAGTTAATCTTTTCTTAATTTGGAAATTGTTCGGTGCCCTAACATTTTTAGTTAAAACATTGATTTAACACTTATTATAAGTCCATTTTCAGTAAAAAAAAAAATTTAATTTGTTAATTGTTCGGTGCCCGAACATTTTGAATGAAAACTTGTATTTAATGCTTCGGTCTATTGTCAGTAAATCATTGTTTTAATTTGGAAATTGTTCGGTGCCCTAACATTTTTAGTTCAAACATTGACTAAACACTTGCGTCCATCTTTAGTAAATCTTTTTTTAATTTGCAAAATGTTCGGTGCCCTAACATTTTGAATGAAATCTTGTATTTAATGCTTCTGTTTATTGTCAGTTAATCTTTGTTTTAATTTGGAAATTGTTCGGTGCCCTAACATTTTTAGTTAAAACTTGATTTGATGATTTAGTCTGGTCAATGAAGTAATTCATTTATTTTTCATTTCACAAAATGTTCGGGCACCGAACATTATGTTGTAGCAGAATAATTGTGGCCAAGAAGTGTTAGATATATAAGAAGTTAATTTAGAAATGTGAATTGTGTTTGTAAATATTTGATCTGTTAATAAAAATGCTTTTGATATTTCAATGATTTTAATAAAGAATTGTCCATTTATATAAATTTGCCTTGATTTTTATGTACCAGTTTAACCACTAAAATGACCAAAAGAGCCATAATAAACAGGAATGATTGGACATTCCTCTTTTATATTGTACACTGTTCACGGTAATTCATCTTTAAAATATTACAATATCAGTGTATCTTAAAGATAACCGTTCATTGTTTAACGAAAATCAATTTTATACTTATTAAAAGATGGTAAAACTGTATTTCTACCGAGTTTTAGTTTTTAAGCGGAACGGAAATTAATGTCAATTATTGAATATGGTAACACCACTTTTGCGTTAAATGAAGTCGACGTTAAAACTAGAATTCAAGAATTATTTACATTCTATCGCCAATTTAGTATTCTTTGAATAATACAGTTTGAAATCTCGACAAGGCATATAATAAATATCAAGCAAGTGCACAAAAACAATAAGGGTCAACTTTTTAAAAAGGCAAAACATCCATTGAAGCGTGAATGCTGTATGGTTCTCTAATTATTTAGCGCAAAGTGTTGACACATTCAAGATCACTGTAACCTTTACCTTATATTATTGGTGTACAAAGACAAAAAGGATCTTAAACTTAAATCTTGTACTAAATGAGGTTAACTACTGCATAAAACACGTTGTGTCCATCAAAAGGATCAACTTTTGCACGAGACAAAAATGTGTTATTGTAAGAGATTTTGCATAAGTTCGCCATAAAAGATCTGAATTTTTCTACCTATGTTCCATCTATTACCTTCAATAACCAAAATGCGTTAGGAATCAGACATAATGTATTCATTAAACATTTAATACATTATTGGAAAAAAAACCTGTCCGGTATATTCTTTTTCTATCTTCATCTGTTCTATATATATGTATTTAAAGTAATATGTAGTTTTCGTTTTGATTTACAGAAATATTTTGCACCAAGGAAAATAACCCGAACACGTTTTAAATACAGTTAGCTGTACAGTTACTTACGAGTCCGATCGTTAAGCTACTATAATTATTGAGATCATTTACTTAACAACAAAATAGCTTGCTTAAAAAGGAGTTCCATAGGATAACAGACTCAAAAACGTACGCTGGGGTTGCATGTTAACATTTAGCAGAATATAATTAAAATAAACTAAGTTAATTCTTACGATCACTCGAAAATAATGTATGTGATCAAGTTCTTAGATTACGTAAAGTTAAGTTTAAACAGCATACAGTTTTCAATATGCTATTAGAATAAAATATCAAGATTTTAGTATTGTTACAGGTTTTGTATTGTTGAACGGATATAAAGTAGAATTTTCAAATATAAAAAGAAGAGACATTTATAAAACATTTATACTGTGACGGCAACTAATAAGTAACAGGAGCATTAAATTCACAGTCAATATTGTTTATAATGGTATATGAATAACTTAGATGTAGGATAAACCTCAAATCTGTCTCAAATTACACACGACATTGCAACTTTATTGATGATAAATAAATTTAAGATAATTTCCTTTTTCAATTATACAAATATTGAAGTGATATAGGTTTGACCATCTGTATTAAGTATACGGATATACTATTAAGTCCTTTACACATCTAACCTATCTATTTATGTCCTTTACGTTCCATTTTGCTCTCCTTAGTAGCTGAAATGACCATATGATAACTAGGACAAATGGGATTAATATATCACGCGTAAAATTAAATGAAATTAAAATTTAAAAAAAATACTAATTTTTATCATATAAAGCGGAAATTATGTTGTTCAGAAAATAGAATAAAGATATTGACTAGCCTAACTTAAACAACAGATCAACTTATGTCGGTTTAAACCCATAAACTTTACATACCACTAATCCACTTTATACCGTACGTTATCTACTTACATAAACAACTGTACTCGTTCGATTATAAACATTTCCATCAGTGCATCAAATAAATGTATTGAAATGGATACATTACCAATTATAAAAGCTGTCGTGCTGGCAACAACTCTAGCTATTGGTTCGATATCGTTATTGTCAGGACAAAAATAAGTGTGCTTATTTCTACTGGACAATGTCCCTGCAGTGAAGCCAAGTTTTGTGAGAGGATAAAGAATACAACAAGGAAGGAAGTATGTGGTGTTTTTTGTGTATTTCTTTCTTAATATACTTTTCGTTACATGAAATATTTAGAATACTCGTTATTAAAATAAGAACCACTATAACCGTTGAGTAGCATCCAGTAAAATTTTAGAGCATGCAGTTCATTTACATGCTTTGAACGTATCTAGATCTTATTGGTCGCCAAACGATCGTTTTACATGCTGATGAACTCGCATCATTCGGGTCGCTGTTAGGCCGACCTAGCAGTTTCGAGACGTCATTGTATTTCTTCCTTGATTGCATCGCGCATCATCTGCGCTCATGGGGACAGTAATTTAGGAAATAGGTATCAGTTTTGAGTGCATTTTTGCAGGCAGAATTAAGCGTTCGTTTTTATTTTGTGCATATATCTTGTAATAATGCACTTGACTCCCAGTTTTTATTATAGGGCAATAGTGCGAAGCGTGTTAGAATCTAATTTACTGCACTATAGTAGCCGCTTTTTTATGCCCCCGAAGGGTTGCATATTAAATCGAACCGTCCGTCTGTCTGTCTGTCTGTCAGTCTGTCCGTCAGTCTGTCCGTCAGACAGTCCGTCCGTCCGTCCGTCCGTCCGGCTTTATACATATAGACAGTGGTGGTCGTGTCCGCTCTGAAACTTCACTATGCATGAAAGTATTTTAATTTTTCTTTCATATATGAAATTATCATAGATATATGGTGTGTCGTGAACAAGACTCAGCTTTCTACGATTTAGGTCAAGGTCACTGTGTTCTACGACTGAGGTCAAGGTCACTGTGGAGGTTCAAACTTTATCAATTTCATTGTTATATACATATAGACAGAGATGATGTGTTGCCATTAAGACCCGTGTTCCTACGCTTTAGTTCAAGGTCACTGCTGAGGTTTAAACTATTCCAAAATTTATGTTATATACATATATATAATGGTTGTTGTGTCTGCTCTGTAACTTCCATATACATGAAGGTTTATTTTTTATTTAAAAATATAAAGTCACCATAGATGGACAATGTGTTGTGAACAAGACCCAGGTGTCTTTGCCTTACTGCTTGGGTTTGAACTTTGTCATTTTTTACCACCACACTCAACATGTAATAGGTGCTTTATAACTAGAATCCTTCGGGGGCATTTGTCACGTTCTGTGACAGCTCTTGTTTTACTTAATTTCGAAATAGCTTTAAAACTAATGATAACAAGTCCGATAAGTAATATTTTACTTAAAGCATAATTCCACGAACATCCAATCACACACTTGTATAGCTTTGATAACATCTCTGAGTCCTTACTAAGACAAACATAAAACAGAATTTTATTCCTGTAAACGTTTACCACGTCAATTTTTTATTGCTTATGACTGTATTCAACTTTTCATTTTCTATTTTAAGATATTCGTATTTTCCCTCAATGCTAAACAAGATAATTGGAAGTTTTACAATGGTGACAAAGTCACGACAGTGGTGATTGTCGGTTACTTCGACATACAACTGGTTTGTTGGGCACATAAGTACGGTACAAGGGCTATCATAATCGGTAAGTTTTTCATTTTGAAACATTATATTTATAGCTTAACCTTTAAGCAAAACATTTAATGTTTTATAGTTTAGATTTTTATTTACTGACATATTTTGACTACACTTACGAGACAATAAACGGATATATTTGTATATTTTTATGAACAAAAATTGATATTTAATTGCTATTAAATTTTGCTGACGAGGTTTGTTACATATATTTATAAATATATTAGCAATTTTAAGTGTCAAGTTTTTTCAATAATCTAATAGTGAATTATCGAAATATTCTGCTGCTTCAAGTAGGAATTTTACCGTTTCCGTTTAGTAAAGATTTTGTGTATTCGTCATTAGCCCATAAGGAAATATTTCAACACACAACAATTGTATTGAAGATTTTTTTTATTTCTTTCTTAAAAATTAAAACATGACCAAATGTTATAATATATATATTATCAAGATTAAACAATACAGGAGTTGAGACATCTGTGTTTACTAACCAAACTGCTCGATCACAGTGGATACAAAAAAACAGTTAGATTTTGTAGATAAGAATTTCCTTGACGGAATCAACTTTGATTACGAGCGTGTAATATTACATAATCAAACTCAACTTCGCAATGGTTACACAGATCTTGTGAGGGAAACAAGACAAGCTTTTAGAGAAAAGTTCCCATCTTCTATGGTAAAGTATCTTTTCCTTAGCAAGTTAAAAACTAAACATTATCCTGTTTAAAATGTAAATACCATTTTATATGATCACCAAAATTTATTTCTTTTTCTTGAACACAAGGAGCATCTGTGACTGGGTGGTTTAGGCATTTGACTAAAAACAATTTGCCCCTCAATATGCGCAATGCACAATGCTCGAATGCACAATAATTCTTCGATCTATATCGAAGTTGTAAGAAGTTCTCCCATCAAGCTAGACATGCTGCAAATTTTAACTATTGTGAAGTAAATAGATATTTTACAGCTTCTATTATATTTTTACCATAACAGCATTGCGGCTAATAATATTCAAACGCAAAATCAGAACAGAATAATTGTACATCATTCAATTAAGTTAAACTTCAATTGGAAATGCACATTTCGTTTCGTATAAAATTAAAGACATTATGTATAGTTGTAACAAACTTAATATTCGGTAGTCTAAGAGTTAAAAATCTTTTAGTACGAAAACGTAGTATAAGCTAGACATTTTAACATATCTGCCGGTTCAAAACTTCAATAAAGATCTTTTATGATCAATGATTAATTATATAAAAGGGTTTTTCTACATTAAGACGTGATTCAAAAAAAAATATAATGAACGCATTTATTCATGAATAAACCAGTCTGTTACTTAAACAGAAAGATTAATTGGTCGGCTTTATTGTGACATCGAAAATACCAGAAATTTTTGAAAATAACTGTTATTTTTCAAAATAACTTTGTTATTTTAATAGCCCAATGACATCTTCCACCATCACCTTGACTTTTGTAACATTTGGTATCATTATCGTGGATATTTAGACTGATGCATTGACAATAGCTGTCACCAATATTTAATTACGCAGACATATAACAAATATATAGTAATAGTCTCCTGATGCACCCTCATGCCATGTCGTTATTTAGTATATCCATAAACATAAATAACCTTTTACACAAATTACCAAAACTAGCTTCATTTGCATTGACATCACTGTCGTATGAGGCTAACATAATTTCAATAAAAAGAACATGAACCATTCTTTTGAGGGAAAATAGCTAAATATCCTTTGGTATTGCGAATATGTGCTTGAAGTGATTTCTAGTCTAAATAGACAACATACTGTTGCTTTGGGTGCTCACTAAGATATAGTTGGTGTCAAAAGAAACACCAACATATTATCATATAATTATTTATTATAATTATACATAATTATAAAAGTGAATACTGATCAGCCAGAGATAACTAGACAAGAAATTCCTCTGTAGTTTCTTGGGTCAGAAATTGAAATGCTTTTACTAAAAGAATAATATTTTATGATAGTGATGTTGGAATCATGCAATGCTTCTTCTTTTACTGATATTGCGATCCTTGTTTAACTTGTCTATTTGTCTCTTTTTTAACTTTAAGATTAGTGTTGATGTGGCGTGTTCTCCTGCTGGAATAGATTCACGTTACTACGACTTTGTGGGACTATCAGAAGCTTCTGACTATTTCTTTGTTATGGCATACGACGAACAAAGCCAAATACTAGGTGAATGTATTGCTTATGCCAATAGCGGATTATATAGAACAATGGAAGGTATGAATTTTTTGTGAAAATCTTACGATGACCTTATATTTATAACTAAAAAATGAAACAACTACTACTCAAATGTTGATGATCATTCACGCTAAACTGTTCACATTTTCTCACAAATGGTTATTCCAGTTATTGATGAAAACCTTTGAAAAATGATCTCCCCATAAAATAAATCTACCGCACGTAATAGAAAAGGTCAGGACAGTACACATAATCTATATGCACCGACAAATTTGCAGTAGACTATTTATCAGAATTGTCAAATGGATGAAATTGTACGCTTAGTTAGTTGTTAGTGTTATAGTAAACATTCTTCTGATGAAGTATTATACATGTTTATTATATTTCTAATAAAAGGCGTTAATGAACACCTGGACATTGGAATATCGTCTGACAAGCTTATTCTTGGAGTGCCTTGGTACGGCTACTATTACCCATGCTTGACATTAACCAAGGTATGATTTTTATCATTTGTCATATCATTTTTATTTTGTTTCATTTAATTCTTCGCTAAGTCAATCACAAACAATATACAAACTTTAAATAGAAGCATATAATACACGTCAATGTCTACAGAAGATACTTGTCTGCAGAAGATTCTATGTCTTAGCAAATGTGTTTGTTTATGTTGACCTCAACATTGTTTGATGACGACACTGATAAATTATTTGATTATTGTTTCATCTTAGTTCAAAAAGTAAGCGAAATTTTGAAAGGGCGAGGTCCCTGGAAAGAAATGAATGCATAGTTTTAAATTGCAGTCTCGTTTTTAATGAATCTGTTCATGAGTGCAATATCTATCAAGTCTCCAAGCTCCGTCAAAAGCAAACATAGAAACTTTCTTTCATCGATACAAATTCCTCGAACTACATGTTATAAGCATGAGACATAATATTTCAGGATGACAAATGCTACTTAAAGAAGGTTCCATTTCGTGGTGTTAATTGCAGTGATGCAGCGGGACGTCAATTGAATTACTACACTATAATACAGCTACTAAAAAACTCTACAAGTGGACGTATATTTGAAAAATCTACAATGACACCTTACTTTAATTACAAGGTACACTTCCATAACGTTAAAATATTTTATGCGACCGTTTAAATAACGAAAATGCAATAACATCATTTGTATCTGATATTACTTATTTATTTGACAAATGATAACGACTCCTGTATTTTGCAAATGCGATGCATTTTATATAGATACAATATTGATTCGGGAAACTGTTGATCAAAATCAAATAATATTTATGTTTACATTTTGCTACCTAAAATTCAGCTCAACTTTATCCAAGTGATGTGTATCTAAAATCTTAAACTATATTTTTCAAGTTATAAAACTCATATTTAGCTCTTTTTTGGACATATTTATTCCCTTTTGACGCATAAAGTGCCTTCAATTAGTGTATAATATTCAATACGTTACATTATGTGATGATCAATGATTTCGCTTGCAACTCATTTAGTGTATCTAATTGACTTGCATTTTAGAATATTTCATCAGGCATTATGCATCAGATACGTTATGACGATCCACAAAGTTTAGGATAGATAGATAGATTTATTTCGGCAAAGGAAGCATATACATAGTTGACAATATAACATAGGATAAAATAATGAGCATTATTAAATACTATATCACATACGAGTAAAACTATGACATGCTCACCAAAACCAAGGATAACACAAAAAAGGGCAAAAAAGCTCTTATTTCCATTGTGGTCCTTTGTATTGGCGGCATGACATAGAGAGGCAAACCTTAAAATAATCATGTTTAAGAATACTAATAAATCATAAAAATGTATATCACAGTCAAATCTTGAGTTAATGATACTCCTGTTTACAGCTAGGATTTAAAACACATTACTAAAATTGTAATAAGATAAATGGCAGACAATTTAAAATCCTGAGCCGAAATATGTAAAAACATGTTTAAAAAAAATTTTAAATACTGTTCATTAGATGACTTTTGATGGCAACCTTAAAACTTTGTAACCTGTTGATCTCCGTTAACTTTACAGGTAAATCATTCCATAATTTAATACCAGAGAAAGCAAATGATTTAGAACCCTGGCCTTTGACCTTAGGTAGACAATATCCACCCTTTTGACTAAGTCTTGTACTATAATTATGAATGGAATCTTGTGAAATAAAGTGTTCAGACATGTAATCCGGAGATAGGCCATTTTTTATCTTAAAAACCTGACACAACATTATCTGTTCAACTCTTTTGTGGACCGGTAACCAGTTAAGGGACTTAAAGTGGGATGGGTCAATGTGGGCTCTAGAGTCCAAGTCAAGTACAAATCTCATTATTTTGTTTTGACAAGTTTGTAACTTATTTTTTAAAGACTGTGTCAAGCTATTATACCAAACAGAGCATGCGTAATCATAGTGACACTGAATAAGAGACATAACCAGAAGTTTCTTGGTATGCTGAGTAAGAAACTCTTTCTTGCGGTAAAGAAATTTTAACCGAGAGTTGGCCTTCTTAAGAACAGACTCGGCCATGGCGCAAAATGACAGATTTTGGTCTATAGTAATCCCAAGATACTTGATTGATGAAGTTGATTCAATGGATGTACCAGAAGAGGTTATATGCAGGTTAGATTGTGACCTAAGTTTTTGCCTGGACCCAAATAAAATTGACTCGGTTTTACCCAAATGCAATGACAACTTATTGTCCACTAACCATTGGCTGACCAATTCCATATCATCTGTCAATGCCTTTTCAACAACAGATAAACTTTTACCAGATACAAGGATACCAGAATCATCAGCATACAAAAGCAATTTATTTTTGACCACAGCTGACATATCATTTACATAAATTAAAAAGAGAAGGGGTCCAAGGATTGAGCCCTGAGGAACACCACATGTTATTTTGGAATTGGAAGAATAAGTACCAGAGACATCTACAAGCTGCTGTCTATCTGATAAATATGATTTGAACCAATTTAGGACGTCAATACTAAGACCTGATTCTTGCAGTTTCATTAAAAGAATGGAATATATATATAAATATACGTTTGCAATAGATGAAAACTTGCGAGGTGTAGGGATGTGGAACACAGAGTGTGTGAATTACACAAGCGGAAAACATGATGACATCATTGCTGTAAAAGAAATGTGGGACGCTCTACCAGATTACGAAAAATAACACCTGCAGACAATTATGAAGTGTACTGAAATAATCATCAATGAAATTAAATATACATTTTGACATTGTTATTTACTAAATTTAAAATATTGATAATTTGTTGATAGATGTTCGTATAAATGTTTATCAACTGATCAACTGATATTTATTTTGATGTTTGGTCTATATAAAACCATCGGTAAATGTACGGTTTGAAGCGTTATATGGTTGTCAAATCATGAAATGATAATTGTTATTCAAACTTTGTTACACTACCTCACTTTTAAAAGAAAATACATAGCACTGATATTTGGATTTCAATAAATAGTACATCAATCTACATATGTATGAGTACAAAAAATATAGAAATAAAATGTTTATTTCGGAAGCAAGGGTACTCTTTAATAAAAACTGCTGACATTGTAGATATACCATATTTTAATTGATTGTACGTATCAAACTTCATTAGAGAGAGGGTATTCACTCCTTCAATAGCAAGAATAGAGACAAATAATATCAATCAAAGTACTGAAAGTACTGGGGTATTCATTGTGTTTACAGATCTGACGGAACTGATAGTAAATGAAAACTATTTTAAGCTAATTGCGAGCTGGATCAACCTGGGTAAACCCCCTAAAGGGTTTTGTCTTTTCCCCCAATGTTTTTTTAAAACCTAAATTGGGGGTTTTGTAGGTTAAAAAATTTAACAATAACAAATCTTTTAAAAAAATTAACTTTTTTAAACCCAAAAAAACAAGGGGGAACAAAACTTTATGGGGAAACGGGAAAACAAAAAAAATTTAAAATAAAAACCCACTTTAAAAAAAATTTTAAATTCGATAAAATTTTTAAAAGGGAAAAGGGTTTTTTTAGAAAATTTTTCTTTAAAAGGGCCTTTTGGGTTTTCTTTTCAGGCCTTGTTTTTTATAAAACGGGATTTCTTTTTAAATTATTTGGGACTTATTTAAAAAAAGAAATTTTTTCATTTTTGGGGCCCTTTTTAAAAAGCAGAAAATTTACTTAAAAAAATTTGTGATATACGGGGAAAAAAAAAAAGGGAAAAAAAAATTGGGTTTTCAATACGCATTTTAAAAAAGGGGCAAAAAAATAAATTGGGAATTTTTTTAAAATTAAAAAAAAAAAATTTTAAAATTTTTTTAAAATTTGGAAAAAGGGTATCTTTTTTTTCCCCTGGGGTCAGGGGGTGGAAATTTTTACGGGAAAAATTCCCTTTTTTCCCTGAATTTTTCTTTAAAAGGCTTTTATCACTCTAAAAAAAAAGGGAAAAAATTTTTCGGGTTTTTTTCCAATTATTATTGGGGACTGTTTTGGTTTTAAATGGGGTTTAAAAACAAATTTTTTTAAAACCAAGGGAAAAAACCAACAATAAAAACTCCCAACTGTTAAAATTTCCAAAACAAAACAAATTTTTAAAGGAAAAAAACAAATAGGGAAATTTTAAATTTGCTATTTTTTTAATTTTCATTACTTTAATTTTTTTGGGAAGTTTGAAATATATATAAAAAAATTAAAATTTAAAAAAAAAGGGCTTTTGTTAAAGGGGGTTATTTTTGCTTTTTCCCTTAAAATAATATTTTGGCTTTTTAAACCTTGTTTTATATTTTCTTTAAAAAGGAATTTGTAAAAATAAAAAGGGGCAAAGGGTTTGGAAATAATAACAAATAATTGATTTTGGAAAATTTTGAAAAAAATTTAAATTAAATTTTTTAAAAACATTTGAAAAATTTTTCCAAAATTTTTAAACCCAACCCTGGGCCTTTAAAAAAAAGGAAATTTTTGAGGGAAAAAAAATTTAAAAAATTTAATGTTTTTTTTTAAAATTTTTAAACAGGGGGAAATGGGGGCATAATACCATTTTTAAAATTTGGTTTAAAAACATTTTTACCCCCCAATTTTTCTTGAATTAGGGGTTTTGAAAACCCAAAAAAATTTTCCCCGGGCATAAAAATTAAAAATTTTTCAAAAAATTTAAGGGGGTTCGGGGGCCCCAAAAAAAAAAGGGAAAAATTTTTTCTAACCCCCTTGGGAAAAAAAAAAAAATTTTTAAAAATTCCCCAATTATATACATGTATTTTTAAAAAAAAATATGGGGTTTAAACTTTAATTCTTGAAAAATTTTTTAAAATACCCCTTCCTAAAAGAGTTTTTTTTTTTAAAAAAATAGGGGTTTTTTTTTTTTAAATTAAAAAATTTGGAAAAAAAAATTTTTAAATATATTTTAAACAAAAAAATTTTTAAAAAAAATTTTGAAAAATCGATTAAAAATTTTTTTAAATAAAGGGGTTTAAAAAAAATTTTTTATTCAGGCCTTTGGTTTTTCTTTTCGGGGCCTTTTTTTTTTATAAAAAACTGATTTTTTTTTAATTTATTTAAAATTTATTAAAAAAAAGTATCTGCTTTTTTGGGGCTTTTCCCAAAGGCAAAAAATTAAACTTTAAACTGGGGTGTATAAAAACGGGGAAAAAAAGGAAAAAAAATTGTTTTAAAATACGCTTTTTAAAAACAGCAACAAAAATAAAAATTTTTTTTAAAATTAAAAAAAAAAAATTTTACATTTTAGGGGACCCCTTTATCTTGTTTACCCTGGGTTTTTCGGGATTTGGTTAATTATAAAAGAAAATTTTTGCGGGAAAAATTCATTAAAGGGGGTTTATAAAATTTCTAAAAAAAAAAAGAAATTTATTCTGTTTTTTCCAAAATTATTATAAAAGGAAACGTTTGGGTTTTTGGAAAAAAAAAATTTCTTAAAAAAGGAAAAAAACCCAACAAAAAAAACTCCCACTGTTTTTTATTTAAAAAAAACCCTTAATTTTTTTAAGAAAAAACCCCAAAATTTTAAAATCAAGGCTTTATAATCATTATTTTAAATTTTTGGGTTTGAAAATGAAAATTATTTTTCCCCAAAAATAAAAAAAAAATTTAAATTTAAAATTAACATTTTCCCCCAAAATAAAAACCGGGGTCATGAAAAAAAAAACCAAAAAGGGTGGGTTTGCGCCCAAGCAGGGGGTTTCCCGGGAACCAGTTATTTTTGGGGTTTTTCAGGACCCCCAATGCTTTTTTTCGTTTAAAAAACCCCTTATTACTATTTAGAAACGGGTAGCAAAAACAGTAGGGGTTTCCTAAAATCAAAACTGGGGGGGATCCCCAATTTTTTTGGTTTCGTCAGGGGGACACGGGCTAAAATTTTTTTGGCTTTTGGGATTTTTTTTTTTAAAAAATTTTAAAAAAAAAACCAGATTGCATAAATGATAAATAAAAGATTTTTTGAAAAAAATTTTAAATAAAAACCCAATTGGTTTCTAATTTCCCAAAAAGTTTTTAAGGGGTTTTTTAAAAAAAAAACCTTGACCCCCCGGGTTTTTTTGGCCAAAAAAACGGTTGAAAAAACATTTAAAAAAGAAATTTTTTTTAAAGGGGGAAAAGGGTTGTTTTAAAAATTAATAAATTTTTAACCTTTTTTTCATTTTTATCCCTTTTGACATTAAAAAAAACTTGTTTTCTTTTCGGGTTTATTTTCCCCAAGGTTAGTCCCCTTTGGGAACGGGTTTTCACTTTTTTGGGACTTCATCTCTCTTTTTTTCCCCTTTTCAAAAAAGCACCCCCCCCCCCTGCGGGGCCATTTTTTTAAAACCCAAGGGCTTTTTATTTTGAAAAAAATTTTGGAACATCCAAAAAGGAAAAAATGTTTTCATGGTAAAAAAATTAAAAAAGTTTCTAGTTTTTTTGGGGTTTTTTTAAAAAAGGAAAATTTTTTTTAAGTTTTACTAACATTTTTACTTTTAAAAAAAACAAGGGACAAACCCCGGAGCGGGGCCCCGGGTTGGGGACCCCAGGGTTTTTTAAATTTAAACCCCAAAAATTTTGTGGGAACCTTTTTCCACAAAGATTTTTTTTTTAAAAAATTTATAAAAAAAAAAATTTCTGGGGTTTTTGGGTTTTTTTTTAAAAAAAAAGGTTTTTTGGAAATTTTTTTAACTAAGGGGCAAAAGGGGAAAATCAATGTTTCCCCTGGGGCGGGGGCCCTTTTTTTGGGGAAACCCCGGGGGTTTTTATTTGAAAAAAAAACTTGGTGGAAAACTCATTGGGGAAATTTTTCATCCCAAAAAAATATTTTTAAAAGCTCTAGCTTTTTGGGTTTTCTTTAAAAAGAAGATTTTTAAATTTTTTTACTATTTTTGGCCATTTTAAAAAAAATTTAAGGGGCCCCCCGGGGCAGGCCCAAAATTTTGACCCCCAGGGCTTTTTTTTTAAAAAAAAAACTTTGAAAAAAACTCACAAAGAAAAAATATTTCTTTGGCTAAATTTTTCTTAACTCTACCCTTTTTTTGGGTTTCTTAAAAAAGTTTTTTTTAATTTTTTCCCTTTTTATGCATTTTCAAAAAAAAATTAAGGGGCCCCCCCGGGGGGCGGGGGCCCCAAATTTTTAAAACCCCGGGGCCCTTTTTATTTGAAAAAAAACCGGGAAAAACACTCTTTAAGGGGAGGGGTTTTTTCATGTTTTAATACCCAAAAAGGCTCTGGGCTTTTTTTGGTTTTTTAAAAAAAGGGGGGTTTAATTAATTTTTTTTTAAACCTTATTGAAACAAGGGAAAAAAAAAAAGGGGGAAACCCCTGGGGGGGGGGCCCAAAATTTTCCCCCCGGGGGGCTTTTTTTTAAAAAAAATTTGGTTTAGCCCACTTCACTAAAAAAAAGTTTCAACCCAAAAAAAAATTTTTTTAAAGCTCAAAGCTTTTTAGGGTTTTTTTTAAAAAATATTTTTAAAATTTTTTTCTTGGGTTTCCCCCATTGAAAACCAAGATTTCCGGCCATGAAATTAAATTCTTTCCCCAAAAAAATTTTTTTAAAAGGGGGACGGCCCCCAAAAAGGAACTTTTCTTGAATTTGGTTTTGGGAAATTAGCGTGGGTTTATGACCCAGTTTTCCCAATTTTAAAGGGAAAAAAAGTTTAGGCCGGGGACAAAAGGGGGAAATTCCAAAAAAAGGGGGTTTGGGCCCGGGGTAAACCTTTTGGGCCCGGGTGGGGGCAAAAAAAAAACAAAGGGGGAATTTTGGATTTTATGGTTTTTTAAAACTTTTTGGAAAAATTCGGGGTCTTTTAAAATTGTTTGGTAGATTCAGTTTTTATTTTGGGGAAAAATAAGCTTTTTTAAAATTTTAAAGGGAAAATAAAATTTTAAAAAAAAAAAGGGAAAGGTAGATTTTAGGGTTTCTTAAAAACCCATTGCATTTCCCCTTTTAAAAAAAGGTCTCTATCACTTTTTTGGAATTTTAAACAAAAAAAAACCCCTTTTCCCTTTCCCTTTAATTTTAGTTAAAATTCTATTTTGGCCCCAAAGGTGGGAAGGCCCAAAATTTTCTTCCTAATTTACGGCTTTTTTTTTTTTTTCCTTTTTTAAAAAAAAATTTCCTAAAAAAACCCTTTAAAAAAAACCATTTTTTCCCTTTCCCATGGGGGAAATTTTTTTTCCCCCAAAAAGTAAAAAGTCTGTTTTGGGAATTTAAACCCACGGGTTTATTTATCCAAAAATCATTAAGGCATAAATTAAAATTTAAACTTTCCCTAAATCTTTTTTATTTTCAAATTCGGGTTTTTACCAGTTTTGATAAAAACCTTAAATTTTTTTTTACCTTTTAAAAGTTATGGGAAAAAAATTAAAAGGCTTTAAACCCTTTTCATTGACATACGGGGAAAAGGGGGCCCAAGCCTTTATTTTCCCCTTTTAAATTTTAAAAATTTAAAAGGGACTAAAAACCAAACTTTTTAAAATTTTTTTCAAAAGTTTTAATTCTCGGGGTTTTTTTTACTTTTTCATTTAAAACCGGGAAAGCTAAGATCTGTTAAAAAACCCCCGGGGCATTTTTAACCCAACTTTTCCCCAAAATTTTTGGGGGCTCAAAATTTCTTTATAAAAAAAAAAATTAAAGGGTCCCTAACGAGAAAAAAAAATATTTTGGAAAAAAACAGTTTTTTCCCACTAAAAAATTTAAATTTGGGGGTTTTAAACATGTCCCCCCTTTAGGTCTAATTTTGGGGTTAAAACAAATTTTAAAAAAGGGGGGGTCCCCAAAATAAAAATTTAGAAAAAACCCAAGGTCATTTAAAAAACCACGGGGGGAAAATTTTTTAAGGGGTTTTTTTTTCTTTATTTTCCCGGGCATTTTTAAAAAAAAAAAACCATTTTTCCCTTTTCTTTTTTCAAATTTTTTAAACCCTTTTAAAAATTTCGGAAAAACCAGGGTTTTTTGAAAATCTTTTTTCCCAAAGGGTTTTTTTTTGGGTTTTTAAAAACCACTTTTTTTTCCCAACAAAGGGGCCTGGTTTTTTGATTTGCGGTAGGGAAAATTGGGGAGTAAAGGGTTTGGGCGTTTTTTTGGCGGGAAAAATCGCTTTTTAGGGGGAAAAAACCAAATTCTTTTAAAATTTGGGGTTGGCATTTTTTAAAAAATTTTCCCCAGCGATTAAAATTTTAATTTCGGGAGGCTTTTTGAAAATGCCCGGTGTGGGACTTGTACTGGGGTTTAATATAAAAAAGGGGCGCAAACCCTCTTTTAAAAAAAATTATTAAAACCCGGTCCCATAAAGCAAAAATGCCCCAAGGGCTAAAAACCCCGGGGGTTTTGGGAAAACCTCGGGGTTTTTAAAATAAAAGCGTATCGGGTTTTTAGGGGTTTTGTAAAAAATTTTTCAGAAAATTTTTTGGGAAAAATTTATTGATTGTTAAATTTTTGCAAAATTTGGGTTTTGGGGGTTTTAAACTTCAATTTTTTTTTACTTTGGCTTTGGCCACGCACCTATTTTAATTTTTTCCATGCGTTTTTTTTGAAAAATTTTTTAACGTGTTTCCCCGTACTTTTTGTGCGTGAATGGGAAACCATTTGAAAAAAAAAACAAAAAAAACTTTTTCGGTTAAAAAAAAAAAACCAGAACCCATATTTTATCTTTAGGGTTTTCTCAAAGGGAAATAATGTATCCTATCAAAAAAAACATTTTTTTATTTCATCAAAAATTCCTTTAAAAAAATTTGTTTTCCAAAAAATACGAGCAATTTTCCAAATTTCACTGAAAGTCTTTCCCATTTTCGTTTTTCGAGGGCCCCAAACCCGGTTTGCATTTTAAACCCAAAGGGTTTGATTTTAATTTAAATTTCTAAAAAAAATTCAAGGGAAAAAACTTTTAAAAGTTTTTTCAAAAATTAACTTTTTTTAAAGGGGCAACTTTTTTTTACAGTCAAACATGATTTTTTTATTTCCCCAAAAAAAAAAACTGTCCCCCGGAAAACCCACAAAACAAGCTAAAAAAAAATTAAAAAAAAATTTGGGAAAAGGTTTCTTTTTTCCGGGAAAAAAAAAACCTTTCCCTTTCCCTTCCCGGGCCAACTGAAAAATAAGGAAAAAATTTAAATTTTGGGTTAAAAACAAAAAAATTTCCGATTTTTAACTTTTTTTCCTTTCCAACCCCAATTTTCAGGGAAACCGGGCCTTTTGATATTACAGGGGATTAAAAATTCGGGGACAAAGCCCTCAAATTTTTACCCCAAAACTGCCCCAAAAGGGGTTAATGTGCCTATTACATTATGACCCATTTCTTTCGGGAAAAAACGGGGAGATTCCCACCGATTTGTGATGCTTTTTTTTCCCAATTCGCGGGGGACAGTGACACATGCCCAAACCAAAAAAAAAAAAAACCCAATAAAAAATTTTTTATGAAGGGGCAAAAAATTTTTAAAAAAATGTTTTAATCTTATTTTTTTTCCCCTTAAAAACTTTTAAAAGGGGCAGGGGGCCACAATTTGTGGGGTCTGTCATCCCAAAATGATTTTTTCAAAAATTTTTTTAACTTTTAAAAAAAATTTTTGGAAAAAAAACAATTTTTTAAATTAAAAAATTTAAATTGTTTTTATTTAAATTTCCTTTTTGTAAATTTTTTCTCCCCACATATTTTGCGGGCCCAAGTAAAAATTGGGGGTCCCACCGGTTTTTGGGGCCCTTTGTGTAAAACCATTCAAAGGGATGATGCCAAAAATTTTTTTTGGGGGACTTTTTAAAAGGAGGCTGTAAAGCCCCCCGGGATTAAATCTTTTAAAGGGGGTTAAGGAAAAAACCCAAACGCTAAAAAAAGGGCATTTGACAAATTATTTTTTTCCAATTTCCCTTAAAAGAAGGGGCCCATCCATTTGGGGGAAAACCCAAATTTTGACTAAAAAAAATCGAGGGAAAAAATTATTGTTTTTGGGGGGCAATTTAAAGTTTTGCCCCCTTTGGGTTGCCAGGGGGGAAACAAAAATTTTTAAAAAGGGGCCGGGGGGCCATTTTTTTTTGGGGAAAGGGGGCAATGGTCCAGTAAAAACATTTTGGGCCAAAATTTTTGATTAGTTAAAGGGCAGTTTTTTAGTATTTTTTAACCCAATTTTGAATTTTAACGGGGGGATTTTTTCAAGGAAAAAAGCCTTTTTCAAAAATGTTTCAGGGGAAGTGGGGGGTTAAAGGGAAAAAATTTTTGCTTTCGGGGTTTGGGAAAAAATATTTAGACCATTTTAAAAAGTTGAAAAACCCCAAACCAAAAATTGTTTTTTCCTTTTTCCAAAAGCAAAAAAAATAAAAAAAATTAAACCAAGGAAAATTGTTTTTTTGAAACATTTTTTTTTTTTTTTTTTTCTTTTTTCGGGGGTTCCCAAAATTTGGGGGGAATTTTTAAAAGGGGAAAAAGAAAAAAAAAAATTGTCCCCCTTTGAAAAAGGGGTTTTTGGGATTTTGGATTTTTTTTTTAAATTTGGGGAAAAAAAAAAAAAAAGGCATTTTTGGGCATTATTTCCCCACGGGGAAAAGGGGGGTTCTGTAATCTAAAACCCTTTGGTTTGGGGCCCCCGGGGAAAAAAAAATCCCATTTTTTCTTTTCTTTTTTTTGGGGAAAAAATTTTGGGTTTTGGGAAATATACTTTAAAAATTTTATTATAAAAAGAACCTGTTGTTTGAAATAATCTTTTTTTTTCTTTTTTTAAATTTCTTTTTTATTTTTAACTTTTTCTAGCTCCCATTTCCCAAAGTTTTCCAAGGGGAATTTTTAAAGAAAAAATTAATCTTTTATTTCCCTAAAAAATATTTTTTTTTAAGAGATTTCTTTTTAAAAACCAAATCCAAAAAAAAATTTTACTTTTTTTAAAAAAAGAAAAATTTTTAAAGGGGGGAATGATCCCCTAAAATTTATTTTTCCCCCAAAAAAATTTAAATTTTTAAACCCCCCAATTTAAATTTTTTTGGGGAAAAAAAGGGGAAAGGGTTTTTAACCTTTTCCCCTTCGGGCCCCAATTTTTTTTTTCCCATTTTTTTCGGGGGCAAATTTTTTTGGGGGAAACCCAAAAAGTACTTCTAAAATTTTGGATTTTTTTAGATTTTCCCCTTTGGGAAAGGGGAAAGGGGGTTTAAATAAATTTTTCCCAAAGATCCTGGATTTAATTTTAAGGGTTTTTTACCCCCCTTTGGGGGAATTTTTTTAGAGACATTTTTAAAGGCAGTTTTTCTTATTCAAAAGGACGCGCGATTGCGCGTTTCCCAACCGCTAGTATTTCAAAAGATCGGGGAAAAACAATTAAAAAATTTTCTTTGTGCAGGGGAAAATTTCGGGGCATCAAAAAAAAAAGGAAAAAAAAAAAACTTTTAAAATTTTCCCAATCCCCACAATTTTTTTGGGTTGTTTTTTTTTAAAACATTTACCACCAAAAAAACCGGAAGGGAGGAAAAAACTAAAAAGTTTTTAAATTATAAAAATTTAAATTTATGTAGGGGTTTTGGGTTAAACGCGGGGTTGACGGAAAAATTAAACCCCCCAAAATTTTTCCGTATCGGGGGGGGAAACTAGTTTGGCTCTGCCCATTTGGGGGCGCCATTTTTTAAAGTTTTTATTTAAAAAAATCAAAAAAAAATTGGGAGGAAATTTTCCAAAGGCCTTGGCTCGATCTGACGGGGAAAGGGTTTAGGTTTTAAATTTGTTTTTCCAATCCTTTTTTTAAATAAAAACGGGGGGCAGTTTTTTGTAAACAATATTTTTTTTTTTTAAAAAAATTAAAAAGGGGGAAAAAATTTTCGGGCGGGGCCTTTAAAATTAAATTTTATTATGGGTTTTAAAATTAAAATTTAAATTCGGTTAAACCCCTTCATTTTGAAAAAACTTAATGCAGAGGGTTTTAAACCCCATTGGCATTTTTATTTTGGGCCCCCTTTGGTTTTTTTAAAAAAATTTGGGGCCCCCCTTTTTTGAAATAGAGGGGGGAAAATCACCCCTATTTTTCAATTCCTAGAATAGACACTGTTTTAGTGTTTCCAACCTACCTAGAGCTGTACTCAGAAATCCAGACATGTAAAAGAACAAAGGGGTCTATTCAATAAAAGCTAAATACTGGTTCCTGGATTCCCTTGTATTTCATAGCTGGCTCTTTAATGTATACTTAAAGTAATCGTTAACAATTTTAAAGCAGTATGATGTAGATATTGGTAATCTAAACTTGTATGAATTTTGGCATACTTTCACTTTAGCAAGACCAAGTTAGTAAAAAACAAAGATGGCTGAATCACCTCTACTAAAATAAACCACAGACGACTGTCCTAGCTTAGATACAACAATATACATGTTGATAAAACAAATTGAACTTAAACTTAGGCATCAAGCAAGTGGCAGATATCATGATCATTTTATGTATCAAAACCACACACCGACTGCCTCTGCAATTTTCATAATAAAAAATTATTGTTACCAGTATATAGATTTACTTACGTCACAAGGAATATCCGCTACAATACCCACGACAAAAAGGTTACAGTCAACCTGGAAATAAATATTATACAGCATTTACCACATCAATCTAACTTAAAATCCTTCATGTAATTTTGATTCTTATTTAATTTTTGAACATAAGCGACTTCCGGTCGTAAACAAACAAAGGAACTTCCGGTATGAGTCATGTTTATGGCGCGAACCTTACATAATGAAATTTGTTAATATTTCACAACCAAATACAAAACTCTAAAAAGCAGCTCATTAACCACATTTTCTAACGAAAAGAAAGTGATGAAATAGATAATAACAAACGCCTTTCACGCTATTGTCAACAATGGGCCAATTCTCAAAAGTGGGTCAACCTCGTGTTTGTGTTTATGTTATGACCAAGTTACGTGACACACGAGTAAACAACAAAAAAAACATGACAATGATCAAAATCAGTGGATAAGTTGGTCTCAAATCGAAACATTCTAACACTTTCATTTCGAATTATAGGGAAAATTACGTAAATGACAAAATGACGAGCGGCCGAGTCAATCAAAGTGTTTTTGAACTTGGCCGTTTATTTAAATTTCCCGTAAAATACTCGTCAAGTTATGTAATGAATAAATATATAAAGTGATAATCAATGAAAAAAAACAATAACTCAA
The DNA here is from genome assembly GCF_026571515.1 of Ruditapes philippinarum. Lineage (NCBI taxonomy): Eukaryota > Metazoa > Mollusca > Bivalvia > Venerida > Veneridae > Ruditapes > Ruditapes philippinarum. Next base: position 1,641 of record NW_026857547.1, on the reverse strand, counting down.
ATATATTTACTTACAATATGTGCGATGGTTGTTGATTCTTTCCTGAGCAATTTCTCTTACGTGTTGTTCTCTTCGATAAATTATTGTGAGTCTGCGCATGCGTTAATAATAATTTGTAGCGTAGAAATACAGGAAATTTTTATCGATGTTTTTAGATGTCAAACATGAATAAAGTGCATGATTTTCGGGTAGAAAAAACTTTAACATAATTTTTTGCAACATTGGGACAGATAAGTCATCGCTTAGCGTATGCTTAAAGCGATTTAAGTGCAAATCATGAACTACTTTATGTCACGGACGTATAAGCGGATGGATGCTGTTCAGCAAATCCACTCTGCCTACCTTTTTTTGAGATTGTACTTATAACTCTGTATTCATTCTGCTTCGCACAATGAATACAAAAACACTAAACAATTTAGTGTTGACAATTTAGTGTTGACATCATGATCGACGGCAATTTTAACTATCGTTGATGTACTTTAATGTATACGAACTTTTACGTATACACATCTTATTTTATTTGATTACATACTCTCAACTTAAACAATCGACACGATTTAAATGTTTACAGATTTAAAGAGATTTTTTTAAAATTTCTAACCGCATGCAATAATAGAAATTTCATTTTGCATAAGTTCCTTGTTAAACAAGATATTAATTGTAACAAAACGCATCAATATCTGAATTTAAAATCAGTTATTCAATTTAAGCATATTTTAGCGTGTACCCTTTACTACATATTTGCTTATCTGGATTGGTTTATTTTTAGCACAATATCGATCGTGTAAAGATATTTTAACTATCTTTCTTGTAATAGATTATGAAACCGAAAATGGACAAATTCTTTTTAATGTAAATCTGTGTCAAGGAAAATGGCTGCCATTTCGGGAAGGGAGATGGAAAATCTGTCGGATGAAACTTTTAAATTGTTATGTTCACCCTGTAAACATAAAGGGAGGAATAAAGAAGCGGACAAATACTGTACCGACTGTCATGATTATTACTGCTCAGAGTGTGTGAAATTACATGAAGATTTTCCAGCTCTTTCCGGACATAATATCCTAGATAAAAGTCAAGTTCAACAAGAAACAAGGGTAGGTTTACCTGTAGCACCAACGGAGAAATGCCAGAGACACAGGTTTAAACCTGTTGATATGTATTGTCGAAATCATGATGACGTTGGTTGTTCCACATGTATGGCAGTAGATCACAGGTATAGATATTTTATATACTTTAACTTTAAATAAGATATAATTTATAGTATTAGAATATTCTTATTAAACTGAATGAATAAACAGTGCTTGATTTTTGTTTGCTCAGACATAAAATTGTAACGGGCAAGTGACGCTTTATTTAAATTCATCAAGATTTACGCCTGTAGTAAAATAGCTATGTAAAGATATTTACACTGTCAAGTCAATCGCACCTAAAGATCATAACAAAACCTGAAACGTAACAGGACATGCTTTTGTTTTCCGTTTTAAAAACGTATTGTTTGGTGAAAAGAAATTTAAATAATAGCACAAAAGCAAACAAATATACAAACAAATCATTACACGAATTTTCTATTTAATGCATTTGTATTTCTCAAAGAATGCAATTATTTTATTGTTATTACCATAGGCACTCAGTTTTGCAAAA
>NW_026857546.1:0-113476 GCF_026571515.1 Ruditapes philippinarum | reverse complement strand
CCCAAGTGGTTAAGGTCGTTTGACTTAAAACCTTTTGCCCCCAAAGAGCGGTTGATTTTCTACATGGGGAAGGGTTAAAACGTCAGCTTTTTTTAACTTTTCCCCTTTGTTTAAAACCCTTTTTTCCCTAAAACTGGGAAAATTATTTGATGTTAAAAAACATGGGAAAACTTTTAATTTATTTCCGGAAAGAGTATCTAAGGGAAAAATCAACAATGTCGATGGGGTTTTCCCTTTTTTTTTTTTCCAAAATTACTTTGTTTAGCTCTATGAAAATTTTAAAAGTACTTCACAAGCCCGTTTTTTTCTTTCAGCATTTTTTTACCCCTTATATAAAAAATTTATTTTCGGTTTCCAAAACCGGTATTTTTTCCCTTGTTATACTGTTTGTTTGAAATAGATAAAAAAATTTATTTCGGAAAATTGTCCAAATCCTCTTTTTTTCTGTTTAAAACCTGTTTTTTTTAAAGATAGATAAAAAAATTTATTTGCGGCATTTCCCAGATCACTCTTTTTTTCTTTTTATACGGGGTTGGGGGAAGATGATACAAAAATTTTTTGGGGCTTTTCTCCCAGATCACTCTTTTCTAAAGTTAAACTGTTTGGGGGAAAGATAGTTTAAAAATTATTTGGGGAACCATTTAAAACCAAATTTCACTCTTTTTTTCTTTTTATACTGTTTGTTTGAAGTAGATACAAAATTTAAATTTGGGCAATTCTCCCCAGATCCACTCTTTTTCTGTTTAACTGTTTGGGGGAAAATTATGTGAGAAGTTAGAAAGGTTAACAGTAAAGCTAAGAAAAAAGGCTTACGATTTTTTAAAGGGGAAATCAATGACCCTGCCGTTTTTGCTGCACTGGGTAAGAAATTTACCCAGAGAAATTCCCAAAATAAAGGGGTAAAAATGCTTTCCCTGGAAATGCTCGGGCGGGGTTTTAAGGGAAATTTTTAGCAGGCCATTACTAAATATAGTGAAAAAATGATTGCGGGTTTTATGCCCCCAAGCTGGCTAAGTTTTTCTAGGGGGGGTTTCCCCAAAAATATGCGAAAAAGGAATCTCGGGCTGTATGTCAGCTGGCTAGGAAATTTTAAAGCAGGGCTTTCCTTAAATATAGTGAAAAAAATATTTCTTTTGTTAACTCGGGTTGGTTTAAGAAAAATCTAGGGGGCTTTCCAAAATAAGTGAAAAAAAGCTTTTTGCTGTTTTTTTGCTCAGCGGGCCCTAAGAAAATCAAAGCGGGGCTTTCCCCAAAATTTTGGTTTAAAAATGCTTGCTGTTATGCTAATTTTGGATAAGCAATTAGCGGGGAAATTCCCCAAATAAAGTGTAAAAATGCTCTGTTTGGGTATGCTCAGCTGGCTGGGGCAATCTGGGAGGGCTTTCCCCTAAAAAAAGTGTAAAAATGTTAAAGCTGTTTTTTGCTCGCTGGAAAAGCAATTAGCGGGACTTTCCCAAAATGTAGTGTAAAATGCTTTTTGCTGAATTCCTTTTTGGCTAGGCAATCAAGAAGGGCTTTCCTAAATATAGTGTTAAAAATGCTCAGTTTTGGCTGGAAATTTCCGGAGAGCATTCCTAAATATAGGGGAAAAAAATGCTCGGGTTTTTTGGAAAGCCCACTGGCAAAAGCAATTAGCAGAGCTTTCCCAAAAATGTGGGTTGGAAAAATGCTTTTGCTGAAATGCTCGGGCTAGCTAAGGCAATCAGCAGGGCATTCCTAAAAAAATAGTTTTTAAAAAAACCCTCAGGGCTAGGAATCCAGAAAAGATTCTAAAAAATTAGTGTAAAAATGTTCTGGGGGGGAATGCTAAAGCTTTTCAAAGGAAAACTAGTGGGGCTTTTTTAAATAAGTGAAACATTTCGTTGGTCTGCAAATGTTTTTTTTGGCATCGTAGACTTTCTAAAATATTTTGTGAAAATGAGATAATGAATTTTTTACTTCAAACCGGGCCCCTTAAGTGCAAATTTCTTTTGGTTTTCCGGGCTGTTTTCTGGGACGATCGCAAAATTTGGGAAATTTTTTTGGTGTTAAATGCAGATAATGAATTTGTAAAATTTTTAAAGGACCATCCAGAGCCCTTTTTCTTTTTTCTGCGAATGTTTCGGGAAACACTCGAAAGATTTCAAAATTTTTTCGGTGCCAATGGAGATAATGAATTTTTACTTAAAAAGGCCCCCTGAGTCTTTTTTCGTTGGTCTGGGACTGATTTGAGTAAATCGCAGCTTTCAGGAATTTTTGGGGGGGTAAATGCAAAAAATGATATTTTTTTGACTTATTTGGCCCTTTTTCGGGAATCCATTTTTTTGGTCTGCGCAGATTCGGGGAGGCACTCACAGACTTTCAGTAATTTTTGATGTGGAAAATAATAAAAATTTTTTTTCTTCTAGGGACCCCCGGGGGCCCCCATTTTTTTTGGTCGGGCGTTTAAATTTTAAACCAGTCACAGATTTCCCGGGAAATTTTTGTCCCAAATATGAAAAATTACAATTTATGACATTTTTGACCCCATCCAAAAGTCTATTTGTTGGCCCTGCAAATGTTTTATTGGGAAATTTTGGCCAGATTTAGGAATTTTTGGGGGCAAATGAAAGAAAAATAAATTTTGGGAAAAAATCCCTCTGCTTATGAAAAAGGGGGCCCAAAAAAAGAAAAAAATTTTTCATATCGGGAAATTTTGGCACAAACCCCTGAAAGCCCTGCGAGTTAAAAAGGAATCGGGCCCGCAGACCCAAGAAATGTATCTGGGGGGTTTCCCCTAAAAAAAAATGTCATTATTCCTTTGGATAAAATTTCCCCTGAAAGTTTTGCAAGTGCCCGAAAAATATCGCAGCCCAGCGAAATGCTCTGGTGGGTGCTAGAAGTAAAAAATTGTAATTATCCCCGGGGTTGGGCACCAAAGAGATTCCCTAAAAGTTTTGCAAAATTTCCCCCAAAATCAGTCGCAAACCAAAAAAGGGAAATCTGGGGGTCCTAAAAAGTAAAAGGGGCCATCATCTCTTTTTTGGAAAACGAAACTTTCTGAATTTTTGCGGGGTGCCCAAAAAAATTTTTTAAGTTTGCGGGCCCAATAAAAGGGAAATTTTTTAAATTTGCCCCTAGAATTTAAAAAAATATGATTTTTTTTATTGGCCCCCAAACCTTTTTCCAAAAAGAAATTGCGATTTGCCCAAAAAATCAGTCGCAACAAACCAAAATGGATCTTTAGGGTCCCTGAAGTTTTAAATTTTTGTCATTTTTAAAAGGCATTGGCCCCAAAAATTTTCCTGAAAGCCCTGCGGTGTTTTTCCCCAAAAAGCCCCGCAGGCCAAATGAAATTTAGTTTCTTTTTTTTAGTTTTAGAATCAAAAAATATTATTTTTTATTGGCAACCGTAAAAAAAACCGGGGTAAAAAGTTCCCGATTTGGCCTTTCCAAAATTTGGGCCTAAAAAGTGAAAATGTAAATAAAACTAAAGAATTTGGGTTCCGGGGCCAACTAAAGGGCTTTCCCACCAAAAGTTTTTTTTTAACAAAATTTTTTCGAATCCCTGCTAGTTTGTTTTTTAGCCAGTTTAGAAATTTCCCCAAAGAGCATTTTTACAAAAAAATTTTTAGTATTGCCCTGAAAAGTTTCCCTGGGGCCAGTCGGAGCTTTTTTCCACCGGTAAAAAAACCCCCCAATTTTTCCCCTAAAAAAATTAAACGGAATGCTCTGCTATAGTGTTTTGGCCAAATTGAGCTTTTTCCACCAGGGGCATTTTTACACTATATCTAGTAATGCTCTGCTAAAAATTTTGCCTACCCAGCTTGCTTTTAAAAGCAAGAAATTTTTAATTTATAATTTATTTAATGCCCTGCTAGTTTTTTCCCTACCCCGCTTAGCATTCCGAAAAAGCTTTTTGTTCACTATATTTAGTAACGCTATGTTTAGTTTGCCTCCCAGCTTAGTATCCAGCAGAGCTTTTTTAAACACTGTTTTATTAATGCCCTCTAGTTGCCTAGCCGTTTTGTTTCCAAAAAAGGGCTTTTTGTTCACAAAATATTTATTTAATGTCTTTTTGGGGTTGCCTGGGGCCCAGCTTGCATTGGGGCATTTTTCCCTTTTTGAAATGCCCTGTAAAATTGGTTAGCCGATTCCCATTAAAGCGGTTTTTAAAAAACTTTTTTTTGTTTGCCCTTTTTTTTAAAATTGCCAGCTAGCTTAGGGGGGTTTTTTTTAAAATTTGTTATTTAGAAAATGTTGCTGGGTTTCCCTCCGTTTTGCTTCCAGCAAAAGGGGAAATTTTAACCACTGTTTTGTAATGCCCTGCAAAGTTTGGCCAAAGAAAGCTTGGGCATTCCAGCAGAGCTTTTTTTAAACTATATTTAGGAATCCCCTGTTTTAGTTTGGGCCGTGCCAGTTAGCTTGGGGGCAAAAGCTTTTTTTCACTATTTTAAATTTAATCCCCTGTAGATTGCCTAGCCAGTTAAGCTTTCCAAAGAAGATTTTTACAACTGTTTTTGTATGCCCCTGCTAGTTTGTTTAGCTAGTTTAAACATAAAGCAGAGCTTTTTTAACACTGTATTTAGTAATGCCCGGGCAAAGGTTACCCTGCGCTTTTTTTAAAAGGGGGGCTTTTTAAAACTGTATTTAAAAATGCCCTCCTAGTTTGGGCCTTTTAATTTTTAGTTCAAGCAGGCATTTTTACCTATTTTAAAATTTTTGGCAAAAAAATTTTTTTTAGTTTGATGGCCAGTTTAGTTTCCCAAAAAAGGGCATTTTTTTACTATAATTTAGTAAGCTCTGCTAAAAAATTGCCTGGGCCAGCTTGAAACCCCGCAAGAGCATTTTTTTTTTGTTTTTTTAAGGTTATTTTATGCTAAAATTGCTTAGCCGTTGGGGAAATTCCCCAGAGAGCTTTTTTTACACTGTTTTTAAATTTTAATGCTCTGCTAATTGCCAAAACCCAAAAGTTACCCTTCCAGCGGGGAATTTTTTTAATTTTAATTTGGGGAATCCCCCTGCTAGATTCCCTGAGTTTTAAGTTTCCAAGAAAGTTTTTTGTATTGCAACCCCTTTTTTTGCCCTGCTTTTTTTGGCCCAGAGCATTTTTACACTATAGCTTTTCCGGGCAGAGCATTTTTACACTATAAGAAAGCCGGAGTTTGCCGGGAGGAATTAAATTTAAAAGCCCTGCTAGATGCCCAAAACAGCTGAGCATTACAGCAGATCATTACCTTTCCTATATAAATTGAAATGCCTTTTTGCTTAGTTCACTGTTCACTGCTAACTTCTCACATATTTGGTGGAAGATAGATACAAAATTATTTGCGGCATTCTACCAGATCACTCTTTTCTCTGTTATACTGTTTGGTGGAAGATAGATACAAAATTATTTGCGACATTCTACCAGATCACTCTTTTCTCTGTTATACTGTTTGTTTGAAGATAGATACAAAATTATTTGCGGCATTCTACCAGATCACTCTTTTCTCTGTTATACTGTTTGGTGGAAGATAGATACAAAATTATTTGCGGCATTCTACCAGATCACTCTTTTCTCTGTTATACTGTTTGGTGGTAGAGAGATACAAAATTATTTGCGGCATTCTACCAGATCACTCTTTTCTCTGTTATACTGTTTGTTTGAAGATAGATACAAAATTATTTGCGGCATTCTACCAGATCACTCTTTTCTCTGTTATACTGTTTGTTTGAAGATAGAAACAAAATTATTTGCGGCATTCTACCAGATCACTCTTTTCTCAGTTAAACTGTTAAACTGAGACCTTATTCCAAATGACGGTGTTTAGAATATATTGCATGCTTTTACATTTGTCTTTTGACAGCTATTTACATGTATTATATACTTGTACAGACTGGTTAAAGGGAGCCTGAAAAACTTTCAGATTAGCTGTTATTTGAAACAATTTTCAATATTGATCTATAAAAAATGTTAGCATATTCAAAGAGTTGAAAATATATTTACCCTTTTTTACAATTTTTTATAGGGACTTATCTAAAATAGATCCATAAGTTTGTTTTACTTTATACACAGAATAAAACAAGTTAAACTTTCATGCAAATGTTTTCACTATTAGTATAAATATATATACACCAAATTTAATATTTACAACTTTTGAAAAATACACGACTTCGTATAATTAACACTCAACATGTTCATTGAGAAAATTATGAAAAAGTGTAAATTTGCTATAGTGGTCGTTTACAAATTTTCACATTATGGCAATCCCCCTTTTGGTTCATAATGATTGCCTCCTTTTAGAATATAATAAACTAGTAATTTTGGAAATTAGGTTATTAGACTAGTATCGTGTTTTGTTTTAGAAGTAACGGTTAATTATTACGTACTTCCTTCTTTACCAGCTAATTTAATTACATCTCTTATTGGACCTAAGCATTCCCATGTAATTATCAGATGTATGACTGATTTGTCCCGAGTCAAATAAAATGATTATGTCGTTTGTATCGGGGGAAGGGGGTCGGGAGGGGGGGGGGGTTCTCAAGAGCTTTGCAGGATTTGATTTTTAGGGTTGGCCCTAATGTCTTATCGGTCATTACAGCCGTACTTATACATATATCACCATGTAAAATTGCAGATTTTTATACTTCACAACAACAGTTGTCAAGTGCTGTAAAAAGTTGCCCCGTACACCACTTCAGTGCTGTTACGTTTTTCTGGTCTTTCGGGTTCATTGATGCCAGCACTATTAAGTGTTGAGAATGGAGTACCGCTCAAGCCGGTGCTGGGGGGGGAGCGTGAGGGATGTTGCACATTTTCATTATCCCTCATGTACAGACTCAAACAAACTGAGTCTTCACTTCTCTTATAATTTTGTTGTAATTAAATTTTGATATTTCACAACAGCAGGTGTCAAGTGCTGTGTGGCAGCTGTAAAAGGTTACCCCGTACTTTCACTTCAGTGTTGTAATATTTTTTTTTTGTCCTTCGGGATAATTGATGCCAGAACTATTAAGTGTTGAGAATTAGGTACCGTTCAAGCCGGTGCTAGGGGCCTTAGGGATGTTGCACATTTTTATCAATCCTCATGAACAGACTCAATCAAACCGAGTCTGCAATTCTCTTGTAATTTTGTTGTGATTAATGCTTCCGAGGGATCACTTTGTTTCCAGATTTTTTAATTTAATTGGAGTGTATCTACATTTTTTTATTCGTACAATACGTTTAAAATTCTTATTGTAAAACGCGACACATTTTATATAATATTTAAAATTATACAACAAAGCAATCCTATTGTTTAATAATAGTATACTTATACTTTTTAAAAATGAGTAGTACCAGAAGTGGCAAGTACAAGTTGCTGTCCATGCCCTTAGCACAGGCTATAGTTATATTCAATATTCAAACAGGAAAATTAATTTGGAAAAAAACACGCAAATTTACGGTGGTAACCATGGATATATCTTTCAAGCTAGCGCCTCGTCCGAAAGGTAACTAGATAAATACTCAACACTAGTGTTAGAAGAATAGGTCCTCATTGTATGCCCTTTCACTATCTTATTTGAAGAAGAAAACTATCAACTATCAGTGCGTGATTGCAATAACAGTTTTGTGGTCTGCCCTCAATTCATGTCGTGTTTACAGATATGACTGGACGAAACTAAATAATACTCATCAAATATGACAGTGTTTATACTAAAAGTATGCAATACGACACAATTGATGTTCATTAAAAGGATACAAAATTGACTGATGCAAATATGTCTGCAAACTGTCAAGTGTACTCTCATAAAATCTAGAACAAATTCAAACAAGTAAGGACAATAAATTTAACTGATTAAACGTCAAAATCTATTATGAGTAAATAAAATAGAGGATGCAACCAGTTTATTTTTTAAAAGGAAGAGGTCGCTTTGTTATAAATTAAAGCCATCTGTCAGTCCACACATGTACCATGCAATTTAGTCCGACTGGTTTCAAGAGCATATTCTCCATATAAAAATATTACTGGACAATTAGTTCCTTGAATGGCCCTGATACGATTTCTTAATATTTTAACCAAATTTAGTTCTATAGGAATCAACTATACCTAGGCGATTTTTACACCTCTTACGATTCATAGCATCGTCTTAAGCGGTATTCAATAATTAACACATATCTCAAAGGACCAGACAAATATAACAACACAGAGATAAAGTACGGGACATTAGTTCACAACTGTCACGCATCATTTAACATCTGCTTTTATAGTGAGAAACTTTATAAAAATCTTGAGGAAAAAAAAAAAAGTTGCATATTTTACAAACTAAACTGGTGTATAGATTGGTTCCTAAGAGATTGTTATTTACGGGATTCTCTTATTGATAAATAACTCTTGTTTGCAGATTCAATGATCAATTCGAGAGACAACATATTGGTGCAGTAAATCAAATATAAATGAGCCGCATCACGACAAAACCAACATAATGGGTTTGAGACCAGCATGGATCCAGACCAGCCTGCGCATCCGCGCAGTCTGATCAGGATCCATGCTGTTCGCTTACCAATCCTTTTACAAGTAGAGAAACTGATAGCGAACAGCATGGATCCAGACCAGACTGCGTGGATGCGCAGGCTGGTCTTGATCCATGCTGGTCGCAAACGCACTATGTTGGTTTTGTCGTGACGCGGCTCAAATTTTTATTGCCTTTTTATCCGTATCATGATCATGCTTTATAGATCCTTAGGATATCATAAGTTATCAGAGTGACAAGAACAATATTTGACATTATTTTCAATATTTTCATATTATATCTTTAAAACAATCGGAATTTATGACATTTCGAGTTCATAAACGTCAGAAAAATATGTAATTTAATCAACGTTATAATCCTGAACCGATTTTTTGTCATAAAAGCTAAATCATTATGGTCAAAATAAAAGCAACCTTGATCTTTGATATATATCTAGTTAGAAGTCAATCAAACAGACTTATTTGAAGTTATTTTACAATACGATATGATTAAAGAGAAAAATGTACTTCAGATAATGTTACATATTGCAATTTGATGACAGACTTTTTGTTTCAAATTGTTTGAACCCAGAATATCTACGGTTAAGAGTCTTTTATGAACCCCGCAAGTAATTCAACACTTTTGGTTCTATATTAGCTAACAGTTTTTTCTTACATGTGTTTCCGTTATTGTGCTTGTAGATAGGTTATTCCAAAATAAATAGAAGATTCTTTTCGTTTTGCGTCTCAAATGTTAGGCAAATATAAAAGAAATCTCATTTTAAAGGCATTTCTTGTAAAAGTTATGCAAAGTAATAGAAAAACAGCGTGGACAAATCGGTAAAAGGAAAATCGGAAAATATCCTTTACATGTACGTTACATTTAACACTTTGGACAGTGGTTCGTTATGTTTATAATCCTTTAAACTATATAAATTGAGAAGAAAGAAGATATATGTAAATATTATTTTCTAAGCAGTGTACTGTGTTCATTGAAAATTATACAATTTTTCTTGTACCGGAACCATACATTTTCTGGTTATATAATCATTTTGTTATGTTCTCCATTTGTATTGAAAATGTTTAGGTGAAAATAAAAGATATACTCGTATTGTGTTCTATTCTTTAAATTACATAAAAGGCATACCTGTACAGGTATAGTTTGGGATTTTTTGTTTGTAATTATAAAGTGCGTGTATCTTATTATTTTCGAAAGTCTTTTTGCAAACTGTAAACAAGCCGAACATTATTAACAAAATGAACCCATCAGACGTATCAATACAAGAATAATTTGTTAATCGTGGCTGCAAACCAATTTAAATGTTAATATGAAAAGCCAGAAGGATAGTTAACGTCAAATAATGCCTTTGGAATATAACAGGTTTTCCCATTAATGTCTTTTAGTGCATTCTTAACCTAAAGTTATAAATAAAATATATCAAAAAGTAAAGTCTACTTCAAATAAATATATTTTTCTAAATAATTATGTTTTAGTTTAGTTAATTTTAAATTGTATTTTGCTTAAGTTTGTAAATGTATTTTGTACGTTTTCCGATTCCAATTTTCCGGGTCCACAGACAGGAATTGATTTCAGTTATCTCGCAATCTCAATGATTTAAGCAAAGAATGGAAAATAAATATAGAGGGAAATTTATCAAACTCTTAAAGTAATGATCATACAATATTTGGTGGTGGGGGATTTAAGTTATAGTCATAAAGTCCAGGCATGGTATCATATGACACACCATTGTTGTAAATAACAGAAACCGTCTCATCAATCTATCACCTGTTGCGGTTGTAGATATTCTGGACGGAAACAAAGAACTTTATTGTTATTGTCTTGTAGCGTGTCAAATGTGTTCATTAAACATTTATGGAAATATCCTATGTCTGTATCATAAGAATGAAAAGAAAAAAAGCTCAAAAGTTAGTACTAAAACTATTTGTGTATTCAACAGAAAAGTTACAAAAAGAAATATTTTTAACAATTGTAGAAAACTTATTTGTCTTTCATAGGCCTTGAGGGTACCTATGTGTTAAAAATGAGAAGGTACCTGTGATTAGCAGAGAATGACCTGTGCATGTGCAAAGAGGGTACCGTTTGAGCAGATTTCGCAAAGAGGGTACCGATATGGATATGCACCGTGCCTATTGTCTTAAATATCAGTATAACTATTTCGTAGAAACAAATTGAATTTAATCACAATTTACAACGTATACCTCACGAAATTTACCGAACATTTATTATATTGTGTGCATTGACCGTTTAATCCGTATCGATTGACAGGTTAATAAAACAAGAGCTGTCACATGAGACAGTGAAGCTCGACTAATTAAATACTGGACGCAGTAAGGAAGACAAACAAAACTACGAAAGAAAAATCAATAATTATATAAATATATTTCTTCTTATGACAAGAAGTTATAGTTGTTAACATAAATTCCAAGTTCAAGGAGGAATAATTCTGGAAATAGTCACACTAGAGTTATGGACCTTGTCACACAACATATGTGTAACGATAAGAAATATATATTTGAAGTTTGAAGTAGATATCTTAAAAAATAAAGAAGTTATAATAAATCTATTGAAAAACTTAAAGGTACAAAGGGTGATAAATCTGAAAAAAATTGCTTCAAGAATTATAAACTTTGTCACATGAGAATTGGGTGATAATAAGGAATATGTATTTGAAGTTTGAGTTAGATACCGTTAAAACTTAAGAAGCTTTGGTAAAAAAAAAAACATTTTTCAAGTCAAAAAAATCTAAGTTAATAGGGAGATTATCCGTGCAATATTGGTCTGGAGTTATGAACTTTGTCACAGAAGATGTGGTTAATAATAAGGAACATATATTCGAAGTAGGAAGTTGATCCCTTAAGAAATAAAGAAGTAACAGAAACAAATAATGTTTCTTAAGGAAAATTTTAAGTTCACGGGTAGATAAATCTAAAAATATTGGTGATAGAGTCATGAACCTTGTCACATAAGATGTGGTTGATCATAAGGAACATATATTTGAAGTATGGAGTTAAGGATTAAGAAATAAAGAAGTAACAGTAAAATATTGTATTTTTCAAACAAAATTCTAAGTTCAAGAGGAGATAAATCTAAACATATTGGTGCTAGAGTTATGGACCTTGTCACAAAGGATGTGGTTGATGAACTTGAACTTATATTTGAAGTTTGAAGTTGATACCTTAAGAAATAAAAAGTTATAGTGAAAAATATTAAAATTTACTGCACCAAAACTTTAATCTGAAATCTGGACGAAGACGCCGGGGCGAGTAGGAGAGCTCTCCATATACTTCCTATAGTCGAACTAAAAATCAAACAATTATCCTTAAGTCCTACGGCGAATATTTACAATACAAAACTAAATAATATAAAATTATGCAAGCATGTCTTATAAATATGGTAATACAAAAACATTGATAATGCATTATTGGTCTTTACTATGTAGTTTATGCAAAACATTTAAGTTAAACCAATGTGAACAAAAGAACTCCTAAACGAAAGTGTATTCGCAAAATAACCATTAAAATCATGAAGGTAAAAACATTCAGACGTGATAAGCGTGATCAAAAAGGAGTTTATGTTTCGCATTCAAATTTTTAATGAAACTTGTATAATATCCCTGTCAATGAAACAAAATTTCTCGCCTTAAAAGACTAATTTCATGATATCAACTACCGTACCTTAAATATTGAGAGAGCTCGAAGTCTCCTACATACTGGAGACAGTGCTGTGTAACACCGCACTTTGGGGTCAAACGCACTTTGGGGTCCGACCCCAAAGTGCGTTACGTACTTTGGGGTCCGACCCCAGAGTGCGTTACGCACTTTCGGGTCAAATTTCGACCCCAAAGTGCGTTAAACAGGTACATATGCATTTTTTAACATCAGGCAAACGACCGCACTTTGGGGTCATAGAAAATTAATGTCCATTATGTTTTAAATGATATATTGTAGTCAAAGCTAATGGTAAACAAAAATTCAAGGTATCAAATAGACACAAACATGTGCCCTGAATTATAATAGAATCAATAGGGTTTTAAATGGTCTTGATTAGTAAGTGAAGAACTTTCACCAAATAAATCACCAAATAAAGAATTTGTATCAATAATTAAGCTTAAAATATTTTTTCTCAAATTTTCCATTTATTTTAAAAGAAATGTACACCTTTCATTAACTCCATTGTTTTTAGCTAAATGCATTATTTTCCCGTTTTTTTATTTACACATTTTATAGAAATATGATAGTCTTAGCATAGACAAAGGTATAAATTCTAGGAAATCTTAATAACACATTTCAGTAAAAAATGTGCCTGATAATATCTTGAAATAGCCATTTATTTAGCTAAATGTGACATATTAAGAAACTTGACAAGGTGTAGATGCGGCTTTAAGTAGTAGTCCATACAGGCAGTACTAAAAATATCAACTATTTAAAGTAGTCGCACATTAAGAGTGGAGCTTCAGAATAATTAAATTCTCACTGGAGGTATATAGAGGGGATTGTGGGCGTATGGATCCTCCCGAGGGTTAAAAATAACGTTTTTAAGCCCATTATGCTTTTATTTGTTTTTCTTAAAAGCTTTTTATTTTGATGTTCTTCTATAATATCCAAAACATACACATTGGCCAATATTATTACCTGAACCATCTTTTTCATATGTTGCTTTTTGGCAATGATGAGTACAGTTATAGTGAATTAGTATTTTATATGGAAGTCAAATACTACAGTGTTTTTGACTTCTTTTATGACAATAATTTCACATTTATCGCTACTTTATCATTGATCATTGATGCCAGCACTATTAAGTGTTGAGAATTGAGTACTGCTCAAGCCGGTGCTAGGGCACGTATTCATTATCCCTCATGTACAGACTCAATCAAACCGAGTCTGCAATTCTCTTGTAATTTTGTTGTGATTAATGCTTTCGAGGGATCATTGTTTCCTGAATTTTATTCAGTAACAAGCATCTTACATTTCTCTGATATCATTATTTTAACATTATAAAATTCATGTTTGCTCTTTCTTTAAGAAGTATGTAAGATTTCACATAAAAAAGCCTCTGGCGAACGGTTGTTACGGAGCTTACAAAAACCCTTAAGTTTGTTGATAAGCTTAATAATGTATTTGTAAAAATCACTATTTATAGTCCGATCGAAAAACTTGATGTTTCACCAGAACATTGCAATAGAGTATATTTATAGTTCTTTGGAAAAAAAACAACTGCATTTTATTTCATTCCTAACATATTTAAAATGGGGCTCAGTATGGCACCAAAAGTTATCAAGTAAATGACCGACAGAACGGGATATTTTTCGCAGCTTCTTTGAATTCTAGGAATACACAATTTCTGTACTATAGTATTTTGAACGATGGCATAAAAGTGACATTTGTATTTTTTTTATACATTTTTGTTTGTTTTTTTTTTTTCGTACATATTTTTTGTATGTTTGTCGTACATATTTTTTTGTTAGTTTTGAATAGATACTTTTTTAGTTTTGCATACATATTCTTTCTTAGTTTGCATACATATTTTATTTTAGTTTTTTTGTACATATTTTATTTTTGTTCTTTCGTACATATGACGCCACATGACGCCATTTGTACACATGACGCCATTTGCAAAGTAGATGTTGGGATAATTACACAATTTGTAAAACACCATTTTTAAACACTTCGCCATCTGTAAATTACAGTACCCCATTTGCAAATGCCATTTGCAAATACCAACATTTTCATTTTTGGAGGTATCAAAAAATAACAACTCTTTTTAGTATATGTATATATCACATATATATATATAGTCCGCGGTAACCCAAAGAAAGGTTGTGCATATGGTCTCGATGTAGTTAACATTTGTCACAAGGTGCCTTAAAATCCTTCATGGGGTTTCGGAGATAAGGAGCATGAATGAAACCCAAGTCTTTATCCTTTGACCTGTAGGTGTGACACCGACCTTGAGCCGGCACACCTGGCATATAAGTTCTGCACATTATCTGGATGTGCTAAAGAATTCTCAATTCTCAGGGGGTGGGGTTGAGTGGTGCATATTCGTGGAATAATAACTGATCACCAATCAACAGCCCTTTCCAAATGGACACTAATATAATAGTATATAATAATAAAAAACAATAATTATATAAAATACATATAATATAAAAAATGGGCCGAAAAGGGTCGGCCGAAACCAGACTTGCCCGGCCGAAAACGACTGGGTCGATTCCAAAAAATGGGCCGAAATGTGATCAAACCACTGTGCTAGTTTTATACCCAACTATGGGCTGTTATGAGATTTGAAGGCGGTTTTCATTGGCTAAAATATGTTTGAAAAACAAAAATAAAATATATACGAAAAACAAAAATAAAATATGAATGCAAAACTAAAAAAATATGTATGCAAAACTGAAAAAAAATTAAAATAAAATATGTATACAAAAATAAAAAACAAAAAATGCAAATGTCACTTTTATGCCACCGTAAGTTTGTTATATGACCACAATTTTTAGATATTTCAAGTGGTAAAATTAATGAAACTTTTATCACTTAAGCATCATAAAGTATTGACCACCATCTTGAACTCCATCTCAAATATTCCAATGTCGCATATAGAAAATAAGCCAGTACTCAGTATTTAAGCAGAACTCAGATGACAAGTTTAGATCTCTTGAAAAACCCAAAGTGCGTTGATATGTAGCATATTAACGCACTTTGGGGTCAATTTCTCGATTTTGACCCCAAAGTCCGTTGGACCCCAAAGTGCGGTGCGAAGTTTAACGCACTTTGGGGTCGAACCCCAAAGTGCGTTTGACCCCAAAGTGCGGTGTTACAGTGCTGCATTAATTATACTTGTACTGCAATGATTTTGCAAGTACTGGTACTGATACTGAACTACTCTTACAAAATCTTGCTATTACTGCATTACTGTCTAAAAAAAAATGGTACTGCTACTGCATTACCAAGCAGTACTTTTGTTCTCATAAATGGCATCAGTTTTTCTCAAAAATGAAGTTGACTTCTTCTTCTTCTCCTTTGTCTTCTTCTTCTTCTTCTATTCTATCTAAATAATCATATTTCATGTGTGATATTGTTAGCACCATGAAAACTTGCTGTTTACTTTAGTTTAAATAAGTGAAAGGCAATAAAAAGACTGTTGTGTTTTAAATGAAAGATGATTGCATTGTATAACAGTTGACTGGTTACCATACAATAAGATATGGTCGAGTGGTTAGAGTCGATGACTTCTAATCCAGTTACCTTTCTGGCGTTGGTTCGATCCCCGAGAGATGCTTTGGAGGAAGGTAGTCTAGTACTGGTGTAACTGGTGTAACTCTCCAGGAACGATGGTTAGGAAACTACCCGCCTATATGACTGAAATATTGTTGGGAAAAGGCGTAAAATGAAACAGACAAACAAACAAATACAATAAGATATAACATGAATATGATATTTTGAAAATGTTGTTTGTAAAAAGTATGTTAAATCATTAAAGTTGTAAAAATGTAATGTTAACTTTAAAATAAATGATAATTAATTTTTTGGTGGAATAATGTTGACATTTTATTAAATTTGTTGTTAAAATCATTAAAGTATGTAAAAATGCATAATATGTTATTTTTGTTTGATAGTGTGTATTTGTTAAAAGTACTTAATAACTTCGTACTACAGTAGCGAGCTAAAATCTAGCTATGTTACTGGTAATGGTACTGCATAACCTGGCAAGTACTGGTACTGGTACTTAAGTGCTACACATTTAGTACTAATGCGGAGATAATTACTATATTTAATGATGGCTTACAACAAGACATTGTGTCTTGTAAAAATATAAAAAGAAATCAAAATCATTCCCTTGCAAAAATTCCTGTGCATTCATAGTATACATGTAGCTATAATAGTATGTTATGAATTTCAAGTGCATTCATAAAACAATCTGGATAATGTGCAATCCCCCAGAAGCATTAATCACAACAAAATTACATGAAAATTGCCGACTCGGTTTGATTGAGTCTGTATAGAGAGATAATGAAAAAGTGCAACATCCCTCACGCCCCCTAGCACCAGCTTGAGCGCTACTCAATATTTTTTTTAACACTTAAAAGTGGTGAAATCATTAAAAGTTCATTAATGAAACATCATTATTTTTATATATCGCACGATTAAGTGAATTTATTGCCCAATCTAGTCAATTGAATAATTAATTAACTTATAAACATGTTTTTGTCAATGTTTAAAATGCTACAAGAAGGTGCGTAATACATGTTTAATTATTTAAAGCATATACTCGCACAAGCTAAATAAACATGCATGTACCAAAATGATACGAAATATAGATAGATGCTCTACGGTTATATATTATATAAAAACCTATTTTTTTGGGTAAGAACATGTTTCGTGTCGTGTCTTAGCGTCCCAAAAAGACACCAATTGGGGGAATAAAAGACTAGAGAAGCGACACATTTATCAATAGTGTATGTGATATGTGAAAACAAAATTGATCCTTTCTCTGTGAATTCTACATAGTTTGTATAGCTAAAATGTTGCCACAATATTTTTCTATTAGGTCTTGTTTTGGGATACAACAAGATTTATAAGACTAGAACGTTTGTATATTTGAAAACCTCAAATAAAAGGCAATGTTCAATCATTGTTTGAAATTGTTAACTCGTACACGAATAAAGTTTCTTAATATAAAATCTAGGTCTATTATAAAATGTATTTAGGGAATAAACGGAAAAGCGAACCAACCAATTGATAGTATGTTTACACATATTGCTAGATATAAAAACATGTTTGTCCAATAGACCTGTCAATTGTTGCAGATGTAATGAGTTTGCACTGCAAATACGGGATTTTATTGTTTTGTTGCATGCTTAATGTAAGTTATAGAGACATGAAATATAACTTTAATAATTGATACGAAAGTATAGAAAACTAAATTGTAGTTTCAGAAATAATGTTCATGTGGAAGGACGCAACTTTCAAATTAAATAACACAATTCATGTTTATTCATAATAATGTTTTATATAAACGTATTTTACTTTAAATATGTAAATAAGTATAAATGAATTGACATTATTTCACGATAGCCTGAGATGAAGTTTTCTTTTAATATGCAAATCTAAAAACAGAAAGATTACCTTCCCTTAATTTAAACTAATAAACTGTAAAGCTATCCATGAAATTAAAAGCAAATATGAAACAGTGCAGTATGAAAATTATTATATAAAATTATTATATACTAAAAATATGTTTTTTCCTTTACAAGTTTTACTTAATAATTTCTACAATATTGTATAACAAATGTTTTCTACATACATCGTATCTAAACAAATGTTGTAAAATAAGAAAGAACATTTTATTAAGATACCAAACTGAATAATTGCTAACTATACGGTAATCATTATTCGTTAGGCATGTTTCTTTTGGATCATTTTTTCATATCAATATATACACTTTGGTTGCGAAATGACACATGAGTCAACAGTAAATGGGGAGTATAAAACAAAGAGGACATCTTTTTACGCTTGGAATGAGAATGGTTTTATTCATAATTATCAACATAACTTTTTTGTTGGAAGACTGTTCAAAAGAGTTTGTCTAATTTGAAAAATATATTAGAATATTTTCTTGCTGTAACATTTTTCTCGCTATATGCATGTACAAGTAGTAGGGTCAGATGACTGCATGGCGAATACAAAATGCAATATTTTTGCAAAATTTTTTTCAAATTATAAAATTCCTCTACTGTGTTCATTAATTTGTGTCAGGGTTTTCGGGAACGTTCACTATTTAGGGAGAAGATTTTAAAAGGGGGGCCGGATAGCCATTTGGTTGGCCGGGGGTACGTTTCCGGGGGCCCCGGGTTCGATTTTCCGGTCGGGGCTGCACTTTTTTCTCACCCTGTGACAAATGTCTTTGAGTAAATATTAAACGTGTCATATTCCTGTCGATAGAAAAATGTTCCAAAGAAAACAAATCTGCTCCACTGAGACAAAACAGCTGTTGTTCCTGCAAAGCATTGTAAAATAACATTTCGTTCTCAAACAAAGCATGAAACGTATTTCAAGCAACACATTAAAATGATTGATTGCCCAAAGACTGAGAAACATTACATCAGGGACTTTCCAAAGTGTATTGAACTAAGTCGTTTTTTGTAGAATTTATTACATTACTCGCAAAATGGAAAGATTTGCGCTTTAACAGTAAAGACAATCGACTGATACTAGTAAGGAAACATTTATATGAGAATTGTATCGTACTTCGCTACTAATTACACATATTTGCAATACACAATTGTAAGCAATTTTCAGAACGAACTTGATTTTTTTCTTTAAAAAAAAAATAGTAACAAAGCAAAGGTTTGAAAAACCCCCAATGGGGGGGATTAAAAAAAGGTTTTTTATATGGAAAGATTCAATTGGAAAAAAAGAATCAAAAAAGGGAAATATCCAAAAATTATTGGTTTTTAAACTGTCGGATTGAATTAAGGACGGGAAAATGCTCTATATATTTTTTAGCACTAAAAAAATAGAGTACGGGTTTTGTTTTTTGCCAAATTAAAATTGCTCCCATGCCAATGAAAACAGTATTTATTTTTGAACAAAATAACATAAAATCTGCCTTTTTACTATGTTGCAGGAAATTTTACCGGTAGTATATTTTTTAAAAAACAGTTTTTTTACATGTTTTCTTTTTTCTTTTTTTTTCTTTTTAACATTATTGGTGTTTGGGAGCTGCCTGTCTGGTCAAAAAAAATAATCAGTTTATGTACACTTCTAAATGGACCAGTGTTATGATTTTAAAACATTCAAAAAAAAATTAAGAAAAAAAATATGAAAAAAGGGGAAAATAAAAATATTTATTTTTTATTTACCAACGTTTTGGTTTGAACAGCTTCTTCGGGGTTATTCGTTTCTGACCCAAAAAAAAACAAATTTTAAATTTTGGGGAGTCTTTTTTGTTTTTTTATTTTTAAAAAATACTTGTAATTTTTTTTGTCAATAAGAAAAAATCTATTTTAATCGTATTTTTCCCCCCCCTCGTATTCAGGCAAGATTACTAAATAAATTTTAAAATTACGGGGGCGTGGGGGTACAATAAAATAAAATATAATTAAACTACTTTAAAGCCTTTATATAAAATGGGGCATGATACTTTTCCTGAAAAACCATATGATTTGAGTATTAAAAGATAAGGGCCACCAAATCGCATCAACAAATGGCAAGATTGAAGTTATATTTCTGATAATTATATGTAATGGAGTATATTATATTAGATATTTACATCACCATCAAAGCTTTGAAAACGTAGAGAGCATTAAGCCAAGTTGTAACTAATGACAGTCTTCTTTTACTTTAACCCAGTGTTTAGGTATTGATTCAGAAAAGAGTTTTTATTAAATCCCTGAAGTATACTTATTCCCATAATGGCTAAATGATATCAATAATTGATCGGAAGTAATAATTCGCTTGGTTAGACATTATATGTAAATTGTCTTTTATATGAAATGAGAATAAAAGATGAAATGGTGGGAATCGGTCCAAAGAATTTTGATGACATTAAATGAATAATCGATTGATCATGTGTGTTTGGTTAAAATGATAAAATCATGTCATGTTAATAGAATATATTCAGAAATAAAAATACCTTTTTACATTCAATTAGGATGTACATGATTTATTTCATAGACATAGGGTTACAAAATATAAAATCTATGGAAAAGAAACTAAATTGAGGCACCTCATTTACTTAGACTAAAAAGCTTGACTAGTATGATGAAAATAAATTCATCTCGTCAGCGTCAATTTACACACCATTGCATTCTGCTTTATTAACAAGCTGATTAGTTTATCTCCACAAATATCCTATTGTATCAATTAAATAATTATGAATTAATTATTTAGAAAAGACATTTGATATTACATTTAAGCGTTTTTGAAAAAAGGATCAAAATGTTTTTAAATATTCAATAATTACAGACAAAATAATATAACGTTCTATAGAGTCTTGTGGGTACGTCGTGTCGTATAACAATATCAAAGTAAAAATATAATTCAACTTAAATGTGGTAGCTCATACAACTCTCTAAAAATCAACATAGAGTCGGGAGATTTTCTGCGATGGCATCAAATACGAACAGGTTAAACTGAGGTTTTCATACGAGGGCCGTGTAAAATAGATGTACGTTATTACTAGTGGGGAGAAAATAACATAATACATAACATATAAAATAGGTGAAGAGAAATTCATTCACATTTAATATAACCCGTAACAATACAAGTGTGTGAGTGCAAATATTTATTTAATATCAGAAATAAAAACCTGATAATGATTATTCAACTCGTAGTAAAATATTGAAGAGACTCCCGAAAGCCTCCCAGGAGAATACATAACGGAATTCAGATAAATAATTTAGCGTTACACTCTTGAATAATTCATTCAAAGATATAGGTCGTTTATAGTAGAACAATCATTTATTATCAAATATTACTTTTTTCATTAAAAAAATCTTTAACAGTTGAATTAAAAGTAAAATAACGAAGGACATACAATCTGAGTGACTTATGGGTTTTCATGCAATGTATCATATTTCGAGAGATCTTCGACTTATTTGAGTAGATCATTACTGTAACTTTTAAATGCAAAAGCCGAGTATAAATGTTTACAAACCAGCTTGAGAAATAAATATTTCATCGTTTATATTTTGTTACAAAGGGTTTTCAGTTTAAAAAGTAGAATATTATGTTCAAGATGACATATATCATAAATTAAAGATTCATTGAATTAAAAGTGTATTATTAAGTCATTCACGTCTACGATGTATTTTGAAAGGAAATAAAAATGACCAATACTACGTACTTTGAAAGCATCGAAATAGTTACTTCACAACAATGTCTTGTCTGCCATACAATTAAGCTGTTTCAAATGATTTAAAAATTGTTCAAATAAAAGAAGATAAAATGGATTCCTTCCAGAATGCCATTAAACGGTTTAACAGACGGCCAGGTCCCTAGTATAACTAAATGTCTGACATATTTACATGTATTTCTATAACCCAATAAAGATTTGTATCAGATGTTTTCAATTAAAAGGACAGACATTCATTAGAAGTGTTTTGTATCGAAATTAGAGCAAACACATGTTTCTAATTGTGACCACTCCATCAGCACATATAACATTGAGGATCTAAGGTTGAACGATAGTACAACATAACATACTAGTATAAAACAGAAAAGAAAACCATTAGTTTTGCATGTATTTCTAATGTATTCCCCCCTCCTTTTGAGGCTTCAAACAGTGAAAAAATGAATGCTCTATTTAGGCTTCAAACAATGTATTTCGTTTAAGAAATGTTGATAAAAAAGTGATCACATTTTCAGCTCCGCCCCCTATCAAAAAGTACATTTGGGGGTTGCCAGAAAGGGGATGTGCGCCCTTCTGTTTAGGGGAGGGGGTTGTAAGGGGGTGGCAGATCCCCTCATCGCCAAGCAAATTTTGGACATTTGACGGGCGAAAATTGACCTCAGGTCCATCCTAAGGTAACTTGTAACCAACGCTGAAAAGCCCTTGACTCTTTCTCAATCCATTGGGAAGTTGCAGCACTTTGAAATCAGTTTTGATGGATAAAACAATGCAAAATAGTGATTTTTGGCAATTTTGAGACGCCCCCCCCCCCGTTGCCTGGTAACAGGAAATTTATGATTAAGCATGCTGTTAGAGATGCTATGGTCCAGTTAACATTTGTGCCAAGTTTCATCAGTATTGAAAAAGTTTTCAATTTTAATAGCAGTTTGAACTTGTTATCGGAGGCTTTTCAATGAAAACGACCATTTTTCAAATATGCTCATGAAGTAAAGGGTTAACGCATGCAATCTTACAATTCAGTATTTCATTAAGTTTGGTTTCTCCGATTCAACCAATATTATATACAAACGTTCGTGACTACAATATTTATCTTGGTCCAATGTTGACAGTTACCATACATTACATTTATATTTAAGTTTCTCTGTATGACAATATAATAACATAAATATATTCATATTGTCATGATAATAGAAAGCTTTCTTCATTTATGTCATTAATACACCCCACAGATGATATATTCACGAGAACGTGAAGGTTGCCAGATTGATACCGTCATTGCTGAGAATATAACGACTTATAAAGATACCATTTGTATGTGATATGACTAAAACGGCAGGAAAAATTCATTTAACTATTCCTTTTACTTTTAACTTGTCAAGTTTCTAAATGTTGGCTGGTTGGCCGTGTGGTTAACGCGTCGGTACTCGTAATCAAAATATTGCTGGCCGCGTGGGTTCAAACCCCGTTAGGGGCAAGCCGTTGATTCCGCGAGCAAGAAACTTTACATTAAATCTAACTGCTTGGTACTGGTTGGTTCCAGGAATGGATTCAAAGAGTGTTTCAATAAGCTTATAGCTTCCAACACAATTGAACTAAAATTGATTAGTATAAACTAACTATAACTTAATTTGTTAATGTTAGAATAAGATACTGTTTCAATGTTTCTCGTTTTCTGTCTAAACAAGACACATTCACTGATGTTCAAAAACAAAAGTAACAGTAATTCACTAATAGATAGACTTATCATAGAAACTAATCTAGAATATCGATGTTTATTTTCTTCTTTTTTTCCTGAATTACTTTAGCTTGCTCTATGAATAATTAAAGTACGTGACAAGTCATTTATCTTTCAAATATTTGGTTAGTTTACAAACTAATTTGTGGCAGTGTTTACAGGGTCATTATAGTCTGTATTGAACTGACTTGTTGGGAGAAACTTAGGTTCCAAAGCACGGTCTTAAGAATACATTTCCTGTTTTAAAGTTTGACTTTTGGCAGTAATATCGCCGTGTAAATCCAGTTACGCAGAAATGTGCAATTAACGCATGAATTGTGCAAAAAGTAACACAGAATTGTGGAATTCAGTGGTGAAACGAGCACCATGAAAAGTAAATATATTTATATTTTTATTGTACACCCAATTGGAAGAAATGAATTAGCGCATACGGTTGCTTAGACACAACACTTTAATTTAGCAGATAAAACGTAATTGAGACAACTTTTACCAGGTAACGCGGAATTCGTGAATGAAGCACTGAAGCAACGGCGGTTATCTCATTAAAAATATTTACCAGCTTCTTTCTATTGTTATACGACACTTGCAGTTTGATAAATGTCTTAGGTATACAGTATATGAAAAAAATAATGTTTAAAATGTGTTATATGTAAATATTGATTTGACGAAACACAAAAGTCACCTTCAAAACGGTAATCAGGTTGTGTTTCTCACGAATGATTTAAAAAAGTAAACAGCTGGTTAAAGAATAATATCGTAGTAGCCGTGTGCGCTAATTCATTTCTTTTAATTTAAATTAGAATCAAATATCTTGGTTCGTTTTCTTACTGTGTTATTCGTTTTGGCAATAACGTTGCACAGATTCGGTGTTACTTTTTCGTTATTTGCACATTCCTGCATTAATGGATATGCACGGTGAATATGTGCCTGACACACTTTCAGTTATGCGTTACGGTCGATCTTAGCAAATTTTTGAAAATGACGTATAATAATAATAAATTATGAAAATTAATTATCTAGAATAATATAATAATTGTAAACATATTTTAAATTAGATTTTTTGAAAGCACATTCATCATAATATTATCATTTAAAAGGGAATAAAAAAATTAAATATAGAATCTAGACACATTATCATTATAAACTTTTTACATGTAATGTCATGTATTTCATTTTCACTTTTTTATTTTGATGATCAGGTCTGGTCATACATTTGAATCACAAGGTTTTAAAGCATTGTTGAAAATATTATAAACAAACTTAATTCAAGTTGCATTTTTAGAATAAAATTATCTATTTTGATGATTATTGTTCCTTTTGACAGTTTTAAAAAGAATCGTATATATAGCACATTTAGGCATCATGATATGTATCTGAACTTTCTGTATTTATTCCTTGGAAATCGTACATTTCAGTATAATAATAGATAATAACAGATAAAATATGTTTACATTGTATGAGGGAATGCATTTTTGCACATAAAACCAGTCGTTGATAGAGTTAATATTTTAATTGCTAACAGGGAAAGATCACTTTTTTCATGTTATTGAGGTTTTTCTGCTTTACATAAATATTAATAAGTTTTGTAACATATGCATCTAGATATAGTAATGGAGCTAGCGAGAGCCTGCATTTCGATAATAATGACATACATAACCAGATAAAAAAGTAATTTATTGACACTAATAGTCCTCTTTACTATGCATGAAATATTGCGAAACTTTATCGCCCATCATATGTTCCACACGTTTTATTTAGGCTAAAAAGTGATGACATTTTGTAAAAAAGTACATTGTTACTGTGAAACAGTTATTTCTGAAAAACAATTTGTCACAGACACAAACTTATTTCATTATGCCCATGAACAGAACATGTTTCACCAAAATGTATATAAACAATTCTAAATATAGGACGTAATTTAAACGACATTTTCTGATCGATCTGATAACAACCAATATGTTAGCAGTTTTTAACAGTACCTATTAATATGTCGAATGTTCGTCAATAAAACCTAAACTGTTGGAATTTTGAGAAACATTCTGAAACATTATTGATACATCGGACTAAGTTTTGTTTAGATATGAGCCGCGTCACGACAAAACCAACATAGTGGGTTTGCGACCAGCATCCGCGCAGTCTGATCAGGATCCATGCTGTTCGCTATAAGTTTCTCTACTTGTTATAGGGTTTGTAAGCGAACAGCATGGATCCTGATCAGACTGCGCGGATGCGCAGGCTGATCTGGATCCATGCTGGTCGCAAACGCACAATGTTGGTTTTGTCGTGACACGACTCATATAATGCTCTCAAAACATCTCGAAAAGTGTTGGTGTTATCTACTTTAACGATTTATTTTCTAATTAGAAATATGTTATTAGTGTTCGGGTAACGTTAATTTAAGTCCAAACAAGATGATTAATTTCCTTTTTAGGGAAGTAATTACCTAAAATAAAATACTTAAAATAGATACAAAAGGCTGTTTTACTTGGGTTACATTCTTTGAATAAGATAAAATGTATGCGAATATATTTTTTAAGTATAAATAAGTCCTCCAAAAATAACATTTAATTTACGTTTCTTTAAGGAATATATTTTTAACTTTATCTCTTTGGATACTGAAACATGCATAAATGAATGTTGTAATATAATTTAAATACTACGAGTATGCCTTGTTCTATTTGTTTTCAATTTTCTGAAGAGCAAGTTATCTTATCTCAAGGTACTGATCCTATAAGTTTGTTTGTAGGTTATTAGATTCAAGTGATATTATAATTGCCTTCTCGAACTTGTAATTAGTACTTAAGCAAATTCTTCTGTGTCCTAAAATAAACAAGAGTCTGGTAAATTGGGGGTATAAAAGAAACAAAATGCAAAAAGAATATAACTAAATAAAAAACGCACAATTGAAAACGCAAAAACATAAAAATGAAAGAGAACAGACACGCGCACACACACATACTGGTGAATCGCTATATGCCACCGCATCGCAGATGCTACGGTGGCTTAAATATGTGTTATTTTTTATATCTAAAACTAAAGGCATTAAGCTAAGATATTTGGCATGTAGTATTGGCTTCTAGATAACTACAAATTTATACATACAATTTGACTTATTGGTAAACGATAACCCAATTCGGGGGAAATAGACATTGTTTAATTGAAAATAATGTGAACATATTGCTTTCTCATAGGAAAGCCTTATTTACATTACATGAAGCAGAGTTCAGACAGAAATGTCAGCGAGAATCAATCATTCTTATCAAAGTGTTCAAAGTAAATTACATTTGTTTTTACTAGCAAAATCTGGTAATGTTAAAGCAATAAAAGTTGTACACAAGACCAATACTGATGATGGAAAATACATTTTTTCTATTTTTAGCTCTGGCGGCCGTTTTGTACAGAGAAGCGGAATATGCCGGTGATATGCACAACTTAGGATGTTACTGATCATTCCTGTGAAAAATGTCTGGGCTGGACCATTTGTAACCCCATGACTATAATTTAAACGTCCACCAGGTGATGCCTTATGCTCAATATATATGCCCTATGCCTTATGAATCCTTAGAATAAGTTCATTTATGTTTATTCTTATAATTTCTTTTTCAGATTTCTGCATAGAATCAAATTGTTTGAACACCTTTGGAAGCTTTTCACCAAAGGAACAATCTTGCCAAGTTTGGTTAAAATTGGACTAGAGGTTTTAAACAAGACTTGTTTTAAAGGGAATCCACTGAGGTTTTTTCCGTCCGAAGGCCGGCCAGTTTTCAGTTTGACTTCCTGTTAAATAAAGGGAAGAACTGAATTTATGTAAATATTTCATTGATCAATTTAAAATAACAATCTGAAATCTCGGAATCTGATTGGCCATTGTCAAATAAGTAAAATGACATAAAGGAATTGAATTGTTTGTTTATAATAAATGTTTGTCAAAGTATTTTAGATAAGAAAATTTTCTTTCGATTCTTTTTTCTTTCGATTCTTTTTTCAAAAAAACGTTGTCATTTATAAGCTTTCAATTAAAATTTCGATTCGAACAAACTTCAATAACATAAATGTTTTTCATTGAGCTAAAACGACATTCACAATAATAGAAATAAAATAGTCACATGACGGTAAAAATGAACTGAGTCTAAAAAATTGAGTACGAAATAAATTGTTTTGTTTGTTTGTAGTTCTTTAAGGATTTACTTCAGACTTAAGATTTTGTTACTTTTAAAATACTTTGTATTTGCCAACATATGCATATGATTTTAATATTTCAAAAATTTAAACGTAAAATTCAATACTAGGCTCAACATCATAATTCTTATAATTCTTTTTCCATGTTTTCTAAGATACGATATGCAAATAAAACCAGTTTTAGTTCGGGCGAGTTTTTTTAAAGATACTTCTTGTTTTGACATGATAAGACTGGAAATAATATTTCATACATTTTGAGTAGAAATAATCATTTTGTTTATGTGGATTGTTAATTAATGTTACTTTTTATGTAATTTTTTGTTTCTAACCAAAATTTAATGGGAAAATATTTTTCATAAAGATGATATTGTAGATTATTCAAATGTTCCTTATTTCTGAAAAAAAGGCCCTTCTAACATCCAATTTAAGTTCAGCAAAAGTGGTGATAAAATCGATTTCCGTACAGTTAAGTTTGTTTAAATTGTGCATACAGTTGTTCTTTAAGGTATATATCCGACATATGTTCTTTATAGAGTATCTTATATGCGCTATACGTATTACCTTATTTTAATATGTGTATATCTTTAGGTACCAATGGTATAAATGATAACATGTGTTTCGTGACTTGTCTTTACCACAAACATATTTATCGTAAAATAAATACATACTTCTAGTTACACAGTTTGATATGTTTAAATGTACATTTTACACTATTCAATGTTAAAACTCATACAAACACTTCATACCTGTCATTCGAGTTTATAAAAAGCGAAATTATTCATTGAACGTTATTTCTTTATTAATGTATTTATTTATTTATCTATTTATTTGTTTGTTTATTTATTTATTTATTTATTCATTTAGTTAGTTAGTTAGTTAGTTAGTTAGTTAGTTAGTTAGTTAGTTAGTTAGTTAGTTAGTTAGTTAGTTTATTTATTTATTTATTTATTTATTTATCTAATCAACTCTCGTTGGAAGAAAAGCGAATGGCGAATGCTTAATGTGCATTTCAAGATCATGGCTAAACATTGCGATATTATCTTCATAACTTTTCGGATTTTAATAACTGTCCTATCGGAAACTTTCCTCTTAGGTTAAAGGTATGCAATCGCTGAATCATATAAACAATATGTATGCTTATGTTACCCCCCTTTAATAATACGAAAATACAAACGACGGGTAAAAATCTATATAGTATCAACTGTAAAATTATTTTGGTTCCATTTTTATATGGATGATTCCCGAAAAGTTGTAACATAGAATGTATCTGTTTTTTAACACACATGTATTATTCCCGCTTGAATGTTTACAACACATTTCATGTCATGATCTATATATGACTTACAACTTCTCTGTATATTTTTTTAAGGTTGAGTAAACAAAACGAATACCACTTTGTGAGTTACTTCCCGTTAGTTTACTCCAGCGTTACTTGAGGTGACCTTTCATGAGTTTAAGTCGAGATTGAGATTAAGTATCGTTTCCGAATACCGGCATATTAAAAGTTAAAATATTCAGACTGACCATGATCAAGGATTATGTTTAATGATTATAGTTAATATGATGTTTATAAGGACATAGACACTCGCATTTATGATGAAGGATTATGTTTAATGTTTAAAAGTTAAGGTTAAAAACTGGGATTAAAAAAATGACCATCATCAATTACCAAAGCGAGTTAATAAATATGTTTGTTTTCAAGGCTACTTTCTCTTTAATCCTATGTATTTCTTATTAAAAAAATGTCTTTGTTGGTTTCAACACGATATTATTAAACGAGCGTCTAAACTGACAACTGTTCTAATATGTATCGCATGAATTTAAACAAAAAAAAAAACAATATTCCTGCTAATGCACTTGCGGAATAACGTCGGTAAATAATTTCATTCGATTTACCTGGTTAGTAGCACTGGTTGTTTAAATCTGATTTACGTAAATATTTTTTTTCAAATGAAATAAATCAAATACATGTAGTACAATATTTTGTCAAAATGTCTTTTTCCGACATGCTATAATGCATGTAGGTTTATTGATCACATAATATATACAACAGTACAATTTGAAATAAGGCTTCATTTCCCTAGAGCGTCCTTTATAACAGAACTCTTCATCCTTTAGATTAATTTTCAGATCAAGTATTTAATATATGAAAACAAGTTCTTCTTGTTGTCTGTTTCTTTTCTAGTTTCACGTGATTCAACAGAAAATTTGGATGTGAATATGAATCATTCTTCTTTAATATCTGTTGTAAGGCAGGCTCCGGATGTCTCAGAAATCATAAAACCAGAATCTGTTTCAGTATAGCACATGTCAGAAATAAATGAATTATTGGAACAAAGTCGTCAAAGAAATGTAAATTAACTACATGTGCTTTTGAAAAAAGTTTAGCAGATATGGAAGCCTTTTCTAATTTAATGTTTGGATGTTTAAAAGTTATCAATCATTTGAATAGATCACCCCAAATTGAATTTGCATAAAAAGGGAAAAGGAGGCTAAAGTAACGCCCAAAACGGCAAACTTGAAATGTTGAAGACTCCGTTTGGTTGAGCCTATTCATGAACTGAACAAGAAAGTACAAACTAACATTCACCACCCCCAGCACTTCCATGAACGTTTCGATTAATCATACATATCTTGTAATAATTTCGTGTTTTTGTATTACTTGTTTTTCCTCTCCATTTATTTTGTGTTTGTGTGATTTCTATCTTACTACAACGTGGTCTTTTAAAACAAATTTCAGTATATAGTCTGTAATGTAAACTACATCATCAGTAGAATTTGGTCTTTGGGTATACAAAACTACATCATCAACAGAATTTGGTCTTTGAGTATACAAAGATGTTTGTTACATGTAGGTAAACAGGACAGATTTGTACCGCCTAAACACTATAATTATATGACTAATTTGTTTATTCCGTTGATATCAAGACATTAAGTATTGTTTTTAGTGACGCCACGTTCTTGCTTTGCCCTTGTGTCCTGTCCTGGTTTTGTTGATCTTTGTCCTCAAATTCTGGACT
Source organism: Ruditapes philippinarum (assembly GCF_026571515.1). Classification (NCBI taxonomy): domain Eukaryota; kingdom Metazoa; phylum Mollusca; class Bivalvia; order Venerida; family Veneridae; genus Ruditapes; species Ruditapes philippinarum. The sequence goes on along the minus strand of NW_026857546.1, from coordinate 83,236 downwards.
ATTGAAATTACATTTTATTTTATTGTCATAAACAAATAGAAAGCTTATTGTGTTTTGTACAATTAGAACTACATTGTATTTCTTTTATGTTTTTCAGTGGATTACTTATTTATCCGTGAAAATTATATTTGATAATTTCACAGTGAAAATTATCAAAATATAATTTCACACTTTTCAAAGATGAGACTACTTTTTTAAGATTTTCCCCATGCGGTACCTCAATTTTATTATTGTTGACAATTCTGACATTGTCAGGGCTGTTTAGAGAAAAGCAAAGTTGAAATTGATAAATAACTGAAATTTCAGACGTAATAAAAAGAATAAAAAATAATTCAATTCATTCAAATTACCAATCACCAAATATCGTTTATAAATTTTTGTTTCATTTTACAGTCTGAAAAATACAATTCCTTCCACATGCAGAACTGCTCTTGATGACATTTGGGCATATTTAAGTATCCTACACCACTCGTGAGAATACTGTTTTTAAAGCTCACTCAATGAAATAAAATTTCATCTTACACACAAACAAACAAATATCCTCTATATACTGCATCTGTTAAGGATTTTACTTTGCTTTTGTTATTTTCATTCTCGACCTTGGACTTCGACAAAAATACTTACGTTGCTGTATCATTTCTGCTTATAGTTTGAATATCTGTTATCTTTAGACTTCATTTGCATATAAATTTGCCGATTTATCTGGTGATGTATCTAACACACGAACATTTAATTGTCCGAAGTAAAAGAAAATAGCAAAGACGCAATGTCTTCTAAACAGCCGATATATTGGAAGCAGACTTAAATACTAAAGTCTCAATCTTCTATAAACAAACGGTTCTTGTTTACCAAGAATAGTAAAGCTTTTGAGAAAGGAAAAACTAAATATTGTTTACTTTAAAAATGTCTTATAAAATAATAAGTACCGAATTCCTGGCTCACAAACAATATTTAATAGATTCATTGGATGTTAGTGTAAGTATGAACTCCAAATACCGGTATCAACTGATATGTTTTTGAATATATAGAAATAGGAATCAAAACAAAACATGTGAAAGATAAATCGTCTATATGTCCATTCCTGTTTTTGCAAGAGTTCAAAACATGCAAAATTAGTCCTTACTGCGTGAATCACGCAGTAGAAATATTGTGATAAATACTGCAAAACAAGGCATGCAGCTTAAACCTGACGTGAACGCTTTATTTAAAAAATATACCTGTATTAAAACTATGTTGCAATTACGAAATACTTATCGGTCATGATTTGTGCAAATCATTCAAATTATAAATTTTAAAGTTACTCAAATGGGTCTAAAAAGATCCACATAATTTTTTACATTTATAAAATATGCATAGAAGATAACTTTATAGTTTCCAGGAGGTAACTGTAACCTAACAGTTGATATGTTGACACAGATATAAACACCGCTACTATCACACCCGTTAACATGTAGCGAGTAGGATAGCTTGATGCAGGTCGAACTATCAAGATTATTCTTTTTGTCTCTTTTTATAGCTGTAACTTTCTATGATATTTTGTGCAGCAATCGATTGCAGGATAAAAAAACATATCAAGCGCACAATAATATGTTTCAACGTGCAACCAGCTGATATACTTGCATTTAGTAAACGGGTGTGTCTATATTTAAGTCAATATTTACAAATATTTACAATATAAAACGTTGCAATGTTTGAAAAATTACAATAAAATAAACAAATGCAATATATATATATCATCTACTAGTAGTTCGAGCGTCTGAGGTGTAATTTTATCTTCTGATGACGTTTTTTTTTTAAAAAAAAAAACACGCTCAAATTACAATGCGTGCGATAGCAGCTTAAATTATTACTTTTACATTTTTACATATGGATAATTTTATATTATTGTTTTTGTAAAGACTTTTTATCTTAAGTTTAAAAGATTGTTGCCGGTATATTCTTAAGACTGTACATCATCCGTTATCAGGCATGATACAAATTGATACAAATACCATGTTCATTTCAGACATTGTCCCAACTAGGCAGTAAATAGAATGCATGTATTATTTAAGCTTCTCTCTTGGGATTGGCACCAACAGTCTTATCTAAAATATGTGAGAAAAAATGGTTTTCCGATAGTTGATGATCATATTAAGATATCTGCTAGGCCGAGATAAGAGGATCGCGGCAGCTAATAAACAGACATAAACCGACAGCTTCATTTGAGATTAACACTTTTTTTCTATCATTGACATATATAAGTTTTAAAAGTCTTGTTTTCAGAGCTATTGTTAGGACAGTACTAGTGTGTATTGCCTTAAACAATTCTCGTTTTATTTAACTACAATGTTACTAAAGTGATACGTCTTTTGACTTTCTTACGTTATTCGATTTTTCGTTTTTAAAACACTAAATGAAGTACAAACATATCAAACGCTTTAAAAATTAGTTCTCCATATTATATGTTTTAGTAAGTTCTGAAACTGGTATGTCGTTTAAGGCACAAACCGACAATGCATATCTCCACTGTATCTATTTAAAAAGAATGACACTACATAAAAATATGTTATGCGAAAAAAGTATTATTAAGTGTTGACTATTGTTTTAAAATTATGTTCATAGTTTATTAAATGCGTTGATATGCACATTAAAAATGGAACTGACTTAAAGCTTTTTTTCAAACATTTCAACTTGTTATTCTTCTTTCAATGATATCATACGACAATAAATAATGCAAATGTGAACAGTCCAGAACAAAATGTGTTCCTCTGAAGTTTTTCATCGTTTACAAGTATTTGAGATGATTTAGACTCGTTTGGGTCTTCATGAAAAATAATGCAAGGTGAAACAGATCTCGCATGCAGTATAAGCATTGTGTCTTCAAAACAGACTTAATATCGGACGGCCAATTTTTTAAAGTATATACATTTTGCTTTCAAAGTTTTTGATGGATCTACTCTGTCCCATATTTTTTCTTCTTGATATTATTAAAACACATTGATATTGTTAAAGTAAAGATATGAATGTGATCAAAGGACTAAATATCTGCTTTAATATTGCAGTGTGTTACATGTATCTAGTCATACTTTCATTTAAGACAGGCGTGTTCCTGATCTTGTTTTTATGAATTTCAGTTACATTGGTGTATCTAAGAATCTTCAGTTAGTTTGCAGAACCTAATCTCACAGTTTGTTCCCATTTGGCTAGACACCATAAAATGCTCAGATAAATTTCCTCGACTTGGAACATTGCCCTTATACGAGAGTCATTGTTATGTTAACCGATATAGCACGATCATTTGATGATTTGAGTAGAAATGCCATGCTTGCAAAAGATACGATAATACTTAAATATACGTTAAAATGTTTCAAAAAGGGAAGAAATAAAAAGAAATCACCATATCTTTGATACAGTCATATATTTTTTTGTATATTTTAGATCCTGGAACATGTTTGGAAACGTAATGTTTAAAACGTGTTCCGGAAAATGCACATGGGGAATCGTGAGGAGAGGGAAATACTAATTCTTGTCTCAAATACAGAATTCGTTTTGTTTATTTGTTTATTGTGTGGTCAAAACAATTATCCTTTTTAGTATTGTTTTTGACAGTACAGTTTCAATTTGTCTCGTCTGAATAGGTCAATATATAAAAAGAGAGTAAAATATATAAGAATGAAATGGATGTCAAAATATAAAGATTAAAGTCACAAAATGTTCGAGTCAGAAACATCATAACATAAGGATGTGTCGAGATAAAAGAGGTTGTGCTCTTAGAACGTATGACCTGGCGTGTGATTTTGGGCAAAAGAAACTAATAACAGACTTACATATTAGATAAATGAAGGTAAAATGATAAACCATTTTTCTTTTTTTAATTTTAGATTTGTCTACTGTAAAATCAATAGCTTTTGTTTCATGTTTTCTTACGATAAGACATATTTAAATTGATTAAAACATATAACATGGTAATAAAAGAACACGTATAATACATGATACAAACATTGCAAAAAAGTGATCGATAATTTGTTTGTTAACACAAATAGAAGTAAAACACAGTTTCAAAATGAAGTAGCCAAAACTATCATATAACTTTGTTTCAATAAACATGCAATATGCATCTAATTTCATGTAAGTAAAGCTAACTATACATGTGGTTTGTTCATATCTCTAACATTAGGCTTTACGCGTTAACTAGGACGTCTCTTAGTCGCTAACATGCTGAAAGTAATTTCCGAATCGTATCATTTTGATGAGATAAGAAAAACATAAAAGATTAACATGCGATATGTCGTGAGAGAAAGAGATATAAACGTAAACTAGATTGCTTTGAAGCAAAAATCTACACATGTCATGATAAATTATAAAATAGCTTGTAAATAGATGGTAATCCAGACAAAAATGTAGTCTAGCGGTTAAAATTATTGAAATTCAAATCAGTAATTTTCGGTTTACGTCCATTTACAGGTTAAATTCAATTGAATCAGCAATATCTACACCGGCTTTTTTATTAGAAGAACTGCCCTTTATTTCTTTCGTTTTTTTTCTTCTTATTCTTCCTTTTTTAATCATTTTGTTTGTTTGTTTTGTTGCTTTTTATTTTATATTTTAGTACAATGACATGACACATATTCGAATTGTAACTTATATAACTTCCGTTTTTAGTCAACATGTCTTCTACGCATATCATCAAATGATATAATTTTTCAATATTTTTTCAACCACTTTGATCTATATAAAGAATAATTGGTTTGAGCAAAACCTGACAGTAGCAATAAACAAGTTGATATGTTCATTATTAAGTTATTATTACAGATATGATACATTAAATCTTTGATCGTACACAAACTAGATTGCAGCGGATAAACGGATATTTAGGTAAATCCAAGACTTAATAGCTTATAGTTTAAAGTACCATTGTGGTCAAATGATATGGTGTGTGGCCTTGTTTGTGTTTATCTAAGCATTGCAATCACTGGAGTAACTCATTGTAATAGTTTATTCCTTTACAAATTACTGTAGATTGCTGCGCATGCCAAAATACTTCAAGCTTTAACAATTTCTGAGCCTACTGGCAGTCACTAAAGCAATATGATTTATTTCACTCTAGATATTTTAAATAATACTAAAGATCGTTTTTCCGACGCTTTACAAACATTTAATCAAAGTGTTTAAAGCAGCTTTTCATAATTATACCGAACTGCTTATAACTCATAATATGCACAAAGTCATCTTTCGTTGATTTCATAGTAACACAAATGTTAAAATGATAATCGTCTTAACTTTTATACGGGGAACAAGAGAAATCTAAAGTCGGTTTATGAATCAATTATGGTTTATAATGGCAAAACGTTTACTGTTGAGCGGTCAGACGAGACAAATATGCAACAAAAAGCCGAAACATTAAACCAAAAGATTACATTACTTGTTAAAAATGTTTCCAAAATAAATGGTTTTCATTTACTTTTTCTGTTCCTTTGGTTTCACTGATGTTAATGTTTTTGGTGAACAGATGTAGCTTTTAACACTGAAGTTCATTGACACGCAAACGTACCAGGATAACATGAGAATCATAATTATGTTTCAACAATCATTATGCAGTATTGTTCCGGCTGGGAAATGTCACACTGAAAGGCAATTTGCATAATAGTAAATAATGAAACCTTACATATTATTCAAATGTCTTTGTGTGAGTAGTAATCAATTTACCAATTTGATCAGTAAAATTCTATTTGTAGTTCATACGAAATAGTAAATTAGGCATCTTAAGAGCATTGGACGAATTAATGCCGCATGACGCATTTTATCGATTAGTTAAAAGAAACGCATAATTTTGTTTTAATCGAAGAAAATTCAAATGTCTCTGAAAATCATGGTATGTGCTGTTGTATTTTTTGGATTAGTATGCACATATTGCTGAACATGTCATTCATTTAAGTTAATACCATTACACCATGTGTTGTATGTTAAATTAATTAAATATTTAAAGTAAAGAACGTATTTCTTTTATTGTTAAGGGTGTTACATTTTTTTTACCACAGAAATGTAAAGGAAAAAAATATGGGAGGATGTACAAAGCGCAATAAATGGGGTGCTACTATATTAATTATGTTAACAAACATACGTCAGTTATTTACATCATTTTATATTCCGTCTTAAAGAAAGTATTTAATTTTGTGCGTCACAAATTAATTAAAATTGATACATTGTTTCCCATAAAGTTACAATTAGTTATTAACTTCCTGAATGTTATTTAGAGTATTTAATAACTTGATTGATGATTGTTTCGAGAATCATGGCAGGATATTTGTAAGTCATGTATTATAATGTGGAATCGACTACATGGACATGTTTCCATACAGAAGTTATTGTGTTTGTACATCATGTAAATTAAACAAACTACAAAATATTTGTTTTCTTATATTCAACATGCTTGCCGCAAATAAGCAAGATATTACAACTAAATGACTAAGACATATGCTTACTTTGGTTTGCAACTTATAAAAAGAAATAAGAGATTCACCAAGGCTGTAAGGAAAACAAAACATGAAATAAAAACGAATTTCAGTAAAAAATACTGTCCTATCCAAACACTTCTATCACTTCAGAATATCTTAAAACAATTTATTTGTGAGTTTAAAGCAGCCAGATGAACGTTCCGTTCGAGTGCAATGTTTCAATTCATGTAATTAAGCATCAAAAAGAAAAGGATGATTAAAAGCATACAGACTAAAAACAGCATTAATTATTCTAAATGTAGCAGAGAAGTAATCACTATTTGTTTTTTTTTATTATCTGATGAAGTATCTTTTTGTATAAAGAATGACATGATTACAAAACTGAATACCCTGACGAGAATGATATTTCAATATTTGTCTGATGCATTAAATATTTCTAAGAGTTAAAAGTTTAATTAAAATTACAGTGAACATTACACAATAGTTGCATAATATGTAAACTGAACGTATACTTAGCGATTTCTCCCACCAATATAGCATGATAAATATATCATTATTTATTATACTGCGTTCACTTATTTAGAAATCCCATAGACTTGATTGATACAAAGTATCATTTTAACAAGCAAATATTTCATGTTACCCTTTCTTTACATAATAAAGTGCTACAACACGTATGTTAAACACATGTATATACAAACTAATTCATTTTTTTACACAATAAGACACAGCTTCTGAAACATACATTGATATGTTAGATATTAATACTTTATTGTGACATGATGATGTATAGTTAAAATAATTTACCGTTTTCTGATTTGTTTCATGATGGACATGTTTTCAGGCTAAGTGTGTATTGTTTTCGGTTTAGCGTCGCATAAACACTGTGTAAGCCATATGGCAACTTACCAGCTTTAGTGGTGCAATTAGACTTCAGGTGCCCCCCACCCCCCGTGCGTTATTTCAGGCACGAACGGATACCCGAGTAGAACCACCGACGTTCTTAAGCTAGCTGTATAGCTAAGTATAAACTGAACATCACATCTTGTAGTAAACATTTAAAGTATAATTGTTATCTACATAAACTCTAAAATCTAATACCAAAAAGTGACAAATCGCTCATTGATATACATTGAACAATTATGTATGTCAGATGTGGGTGTAAAACTGAATAACTTTCTACATGAAGTTTCTAGCGGCACTTAATGATTCAATGTAAAAAAACAACAACAAAAATAGATATTTATAATGATACGGGTTTTGGAAACATCTTTATATTGAGCAGAGAATGTCCGAATTAAGAGTTGTTAACTTTGAATGGAGGAAATGTATATTTCATTTTGACTTTCTTTAGATTCGTTTCGGTCCAGCCTTCATGTTACCACAAATCCTCAATCGTTTTATTCCTTTATCTCGAACGTAGAAACTGTAAATATTGTGGCTACAGAAAATAATGCTACTGCTAGTGTTGACAATGATGTTTATATTGTGGCTACAGAAAATAATGCTACTGCTAGTGCTGACAATGATGTAAATATTGTGGCTACAGAAAATAATGCTACTTCTAGTGCTGACAATGATGTAAATATTGTGGCTATAGAAAATAATGCTACTGCTAGTGCTGATCATGATGTAAATAGTGTGGCTACAGAATAAGATGTTTCTGCTAGTACTGACCATGATGTAAATAGTGTGGCTACAGAAAATAATGCTACTGCTAGTGCTGATCATGATGCAGTTAATGCTATTCTTAATAATACATTTACATTGTACCTGTTACTGATTTTATAGTTACTAGGATGTAAGGATAGTTTTTTTTTTAATTTGACGTTTTATAATCATTTATGACCATCTTAAGTTTTTTTTAAAAAAAAAACTTTATTTTACCTACGTATAAACAGGGTTCAACATGCGTCATAAACTAAAATTGCTATAAGAAATTAATCACATCTAAATTTTATAAATATGTTTCTTAAAGCAGCATCTATTATTGATCGTGCTATTAAATATCACTGTAACAATTTGCATAATTATGAAAAATCAGCATCTTAGCGACTCTGAAAACAACGTCTGCGATTGAAGGTTAATCAATAAATGCATAAAATCAGGATAATGAGCATGAAAGTTCGTCAAGTATAAAGAATGTACGTGCTGTTATTTCTTAGATGGGTTCAATTGAAAGTAAGAAATTTTCTGGAACCCTGCTTGCTTGTTAAAACTTTAAGATTGCGTGAATATTAATTAGTACATGTACACATTTTAATAATCTGATCATGTCCTGTAAATACGTTTTTGATAATGACTACTACAAGCTTGATCTGGCTCAACAATGTAATCATTGGCTCTTTTAATACAACGTCACAATCAATATAACTTACCTCCATTCTTATAATTACTATTTATTATACTTTGGAAAGGAAACTGCCAGTAATTAGGTATGGACATATTTCTTACATCCTTATCTGATATGCATGTATATATTACAAAATATCGGTATTACAAAATACGATCGTTTTTAACAGTTCTGTGGTGTATTAAATTTGCCTTAAGAGGCATGATGTGTTTAAACGAAACAAATATTTGTCCAGCAAGGCTCTATCCCTCATTTTAATTACATTAAGTATCCGATTTCGCTAAAATCTGATCTTTCTAAGAATCACCGATTTAGCCATCAAAGAAATTAAGTATATGTACATGTATTAATTAGGCAAAAATGCGAAGTCTTGACGTAAACCTTTTAATATGCTTCGTTTTGCATTAAATTTAAACATGGTATGAGATATCTCCATCGATGAAATGTTTTGACTGTTTAAATAAGGTAAGAAGCTGCTTCGATATTTAAATATTCGATTCCCCTTCGGTTCTGCCCGTAAAGATTACGAGAACTTATTAGGAGTATATGACTAATGTTTTGAAAAGTCACACTATCTGAATGTCCTGTTCTGCAATATAACACAGTCGGTTGAGAGATTACGTAATATTTTAGAAGACTATTGTTCGATCCGTTCATTATCCTTTGTTTTTTCTTTATTTTTGAAGCATGCTTTAATGAATTTGGCTTGCAAAATAGTCTTAAGTTCTAAATGGATATGGAACAACTTAGAGTCACTGATTTGTTTGTTTTGCATTGAATTGTATTGCATTGAAATGACATTTATTCATTGTAAGTTTGATTCTTTAACCAGGCCATTTAAAAACTGTATGGTCTTTGCCAAAATAAGTGCAAAGCATTTAAAAAATAAAAAAGAACAACTTAAAAAAATCATACCTTTAATAATGTTGAAAAAACCAATCATACCTTCAATAATGTTGAAAATATAAATAAGACAAAAATAGGCATACGCAGTCTCTATCTTACAACACGTGGGACATTTAGAACTTATAAACCGGTAGGTAAGTTATAACCGGTTGGTTACCCTATTGCGCTATAACGGTCAGTATGTAATAGTTACCGTACGAGGAATAGGTTTGCATAGTATTTACAGACCCGGTGGCGATTGGAAGACCGAGAGAGCGTAGCGATCGAGGTTTTTGAACGGCCACCGGGTCTGTAAATACTATGCAGACCTATTCCGAATGCGGTAACTATCTTACCTACATGCTCTTTTATTTTTCTATCCATACATCAGTTTTTAGCTCAGTATTTATTAATATTACTCACAAGAAACATTTTACTTATGTACTTTATCATGTTTAAGAAAGCATTCTGAAGCCAAGCAAAGATACCATCCGCTACGCTCTTGTAATTCATTCGTTCACAAATTAGGTGTTATTTGAATATTCTCGTGATTTTCTTGGGGTTTCATTAGGAAATGTACTTGTTGAGTTGAGTCATAGAAAATGAAAACAGAACTTGTCGAGTAGGGAAAGGTAAGATCATTATTTTAATATATGAATACCACAGGAACTTGAAATTCTATCACTATTAACGATAATATGCAAAATATACCCCCTATATACTATAAAAAAACAATATTTTCTGATTATTTCCCACGATCTGAGTTTGTCGCCGACTCCATTTCGTGACGTCAATGGATGTTGATTCGAGGAGAATAATATTATCTTAAAATTATTTTTAATTAGTTCCAAAAAATAACAGGTATGTATAAAACTTTTATACAAATTATTCTATGTAAATAGATTTAAACATCTTCATGTAAAACCTTTTTAACAAATTACTTTTATAAATACATTTGAAAGGGAAACCCCAAACAAGAACGGTAAATCTTTGAAATAGTACTTTCGTTTTAAAAGAAATTTGAGTACTCTATTTGATATTGCCTAGCAAATAAATTCAGCCCTGCCGTAAGAAATAAATCAGTCATTTGTTTTAGTTTGACAGTATTTTACTTGCAAACTTGTTTTTTTTTTGGAACTTGTTAAAAATAATTTTAATAAATATTATTCTCCTCGAATCAACATCCAGTGACGTCACGAAATGGAGTCGGCGACAAACTCAGATTGTGGGAAATAATCAGAAAATGTTGAATTATTCCTACATAGCTACGAAATTAAAAAAGTTATCGGTGGTATTTGATGCATTTATGTATTGTTTATCGAAATGGCCAGATAGATTATTTTGATCTGTTGTTTTGTTGATTTGTTCGGCGTAAATTATGTTGGGGTGGGGAAAAGGCGTCTCATTCCTTATGTTTTTTTAATAGTGTATAGGGGGTATATTTTGCATATTATCGTTAATAGTGATAGAATTTCAAATTCCTGTGATGAATACATAACATATTAATAATAAATAAAACAAATACTGAGGAAGATAAAAATGTTTTCTAATCATCAAAACGGATCAATTTATCTTTATATATAATAAACTTCATGGTAAATAGATGATCAGGCTATTTCTTAATATATAATTAAGATATACGTTTTTTTCAAAGGAAAGTAAAAGACGGGGTTCTATGAATAAATATTAGTTATACATGTAGTTACAACGTTATGTAAGTTGGGTTTTGTGGTTGTTGTTTTTTATGATGGCTGATTTTAAATGTTCTTAGAATTTCATCCATGTTTGGAAGAATTTTCTTTCCGTGTATTCTTAATTAGCATCATCCGTTATAAGACCGCATGTAAGCACGCGGTCTAGAATGGAAGCGCAAGTCGTATTCTTGGTACTGGTATACAAAATCCAAATTGTAATGTAAAAATAACTGGGAAAAAATGAGAAAAACGGTCTTGTACTTAAGATGAACTATACTCTCACTGAAAGTAATATTTTGGGAAAGAAAGATGCAGAAGTTGACTTTGATTCGATATAACTCGTATAATCGTCGAATATATCCTATAATGCAAAATTGTTAAAATAATGCAGGATTGTGCAAATTCAGATTAAATACCGAAAACTAGTATCTTATGAAGCTATATAGTTCGGCAAATGTGTTAGGTATACCAAAAAGCAAACTTTAAAGAAAGGCTTAATGTGCGTTGTTATACTCATTTATATCGGCGAAACACAAAACTTCAACGCCAGAACAGTAGCCAGTTCGTTTTTCTCACAAATAATCTGGAATATAAGTTATAAGGGTACTTACAGCCGTATGTGCTAATTTATTTCGATTAATCTTTAAAATATATATCGACCCTTTTTCCTATTCAAAGTGGTCATTATGCCCCCACCCTTCCCCACTATTCAGCGTAATTTACGGTGAATATTGTGTACTGTAATGCACGAGTTTCTCGACTTCACATATTTTCTATTGTATAGAGAACAATAGAACAATAACCGGTCGGTATCTATTTGCAGACCTGTTAACCGGTCGGTGAGTGATTTACTAGACCGCTTTTAACCACAGACACTTGGAGTATGGACCCCGCCCTTCTCCGCCCATGAATATTAAAAACTAAAAGTATTGTTTATTACAAGAATAAGTTTTAAATTTGTGCTTATATTAGTATGAGACGGTTAAGTGTCTAACACATGAGCAAGTTTGAATAGAATTTCATAACGTTTTAAAAAAGTCAATTTTTTCCAACGCTTCAATTTCCTGAAGATACCAAGCTTCGAAATGTAAACACAACTGACCTACATATATTTCAGGTATTTATGTTATTGCATGCCATTTATTTTTGGTGTAAATCAGTCGATGCATATATTCCTTTCATAAATAATTGCATGTTATTATCAGATCGTACCTTTCTTCCAAGCTTTGCACATTTAATTATATTTTCATAACTGAGTCACATGCTTCTTTACGAATTCATGACGCCTGGAATGTTTCCCGTAAATTACAGCGGGAAAATCGCTGGGAAAAAGAAATTCAATCGCAACTACTCGGCCCTTTCCGTCAGTCTTCTTGATTTGGTTTCTGTACTGATTAGGGGAAGTAACCGCTGCGGGGTTTTGGTTCTCGGCATGAAAATGAAAGCGCAAAACAGTGCCGAAACTCATTCCAGTCATCTCACATCAAAGGAAAGCGTACGTTGTTATCTTCATGAAATTATGATATTCTAGGGACTTTTTTAAACGTGGTTAAAATAGCGGAAAACATGTTTTATGTTCAAGACATGTGACCAGGTCGTAATAATATGCAAAAATATTTTGACGTACGGTTTGCACGATAAAAATAGGCATGGTGTATACAAGTGCGGATCAAGAAGGGGAGCCACGCACATAACCCCAAGCGTCTGTGCTTTTAACAAAGGAGCCGGTAGGTAAAACTATTTCAAATTAAATAAAATAAATTTTACTGCGAACATCTCACGTAGTTTACCGTTCATTAATCGAAGAGGAATATGTTGTGTGCATTGACCGTGTAAACAGTATGCAATTGACAGGTTGATAAAATCAAACAATAATAATGGAAGTAGCAATAGAAAAAAAGTTTTGTTGTATAATCTTCACAATTATCAATTTCAATTATTATCTATACGATTATGAAAACAATTGTGCCATATATTTGCGTGGTATACACATCAACAGATGACCACTGTGTATCAGTTTCATTTATGTTACCATCACTTTATAATATTCATGAATTTGGAATATTGTAATAAACACATTGTTAGGAATAGTATTGTTGTGATAAGGTCTTTATTGTAATGAACAGTATTGAAAATTATTATAGCAACAATATCAAAGGTGTTTATAAGTTTTTGTTCTCTTGATTGAGATTCATATTATTGGATAGAAATTAGACATTCCCTTTTGTACATTGTATAGCACCAGTACATGTTATAAACTCCGCCGCCTTCGAGTATGTCATCTATTCAGCAAAAGCAATCATAACAAACATCAGCTAATAATGTAATATATTTTAATTTTTCAGATAATATTTTTCAATATAGGTATTAAACATTTCTTTTTGTATAAAAACAATGTATGTTAGCAATGCAGGTTAACCAACTTAATTAATTTATCTTTTTTAACAAAACGCAAATAAGCAATTGCAGTTTAATTGTTTTAGTTATATTTTATTATCGTTGCTGAAAACAGATTCTGTAACAATTTCACTTATTCATTCTTAATATTTTTATTTGATCATGTTAAGGACATTGAAAATTATCTTGATATTTTTTGCCCATTGTGACCAATAAAGCTGGAAAGTCGCCATACGACAACTGTGTTGGTGCGACGTAGAACCCGACCATATAACAAGATTTTTGTCCGAAGTGCTTTGACACAAATGGTGATGATATAACTTCGTTTTATTTCGACTTACTTATCTCGAAATTTCGACTTATTAACTCGAAATTTCGACTTACTTACTCGAAATATCGACTTATTAATTCGAAATTTCGACTTATATTGCACGACTTTCATTGGTTACCGGTGAAAGCAAGGATTGAATTCCAGATACTTTCTTTCGTGTGTGGCTGTTGCACATTGACAGAGCACCTATATATTTAACAGAACAATTTAATAGGGTCAAACTGAACATATCCATTGCTTTTTTGTGGAGGGGGGGGGGGGGGGTAAAATCACAATTTCCACATTTCCGTGTTAACCGGATGTTTCTTTTTCTAAAGCACACATACAACCATCATGTGGAGATACAACAAGTCCAAAACCCACCCTATTGTAAACTGTGCAACAATCATGTGTTAAATAAGTTTAACTGGCGTGTGTACGCCAGTTAGTCTGCCACGGTTCTTATACTTATAATGTTTTGTAACATTATTCATTATTTACTAAGATTTGATTCATATTGTGTTGATAAAAGTTGATTAAAGTGGAACTTGTTGTTATATACATGTTGGGAATAATATAAAAGCATCCGATTTTACAAGAAATGTACTCAGTCAAACAAATTTGACAAAGGCCCCAGCACCCCTATTTTGGCCACTCCGCGATGCTTTCCTTAGATGTCCCACACCTGAAGTATAGGCTCGTTTTATTCACATGGATGAGAAGAATATGATTAGTGAAAAGATATGTTCGAACAGGTGGGATACAATACAACGCTTGAAGAACGCCTGAACGTACAAATTAATGGAAGCCTTGTGTTTTTTTAGGTCGGGCGTATACATGCCATTACTAACTTTAAGTTTAACTTTAATAGTTTGTCAAGGCACCCGTTTCTCTATCTCCATCGTTCAACCGCAATCACTACTATATCTTATATTATCTAAACTTTTGGTAACTCATAAGTTTGGCCTTTCTAGTAACGTTAATAAGTCGAAATTTCGAGTTAGTAAGTCGAAATTTCGAGATAAGTAACTCGAAATTTCGAGTAAATGAAAAACATACATCTGGCACTAATGCTCCTCCGTACCAATTCTTGCTCATTCAGATAAAATATAATTGTGCTTTGAGAAAATAATTGTCGGTTCCAAAACATAAATATATTATCAGTCCTATTAAATGTATGTGTCGACGACAATAAAGACATGATAAGCAATATTTCCGTTCAACAGCAGAATACTCGATCAATAATATAATGATATTAAGACAAAACTGACAATTTGTAAACATCTTTATCTTTAAGATAGTAGGGCGATATACCTGATGTTATTTTCTTTGTTAGTCCCGTTTTGTTGATATTTATTCTGTTTTGGCATTTCAGTCGATCTTAGGTTTCTTGGTTTAGATTTGTGGTGATATTATTATTTTAAAAAATCGTTACACTATTTATACTTAAATTTATTAAAATAGAGCAATGTCGTAACAATCGTTACAAAATGAAGACATGTATCTAAATGATAGTGATTTACAAGAAATGATGGTAATTGTTGTAGTTGAACAGATTAAAGTAGATGCTTTATGACTTAAAACTGAACAATTTGATTTTGAACACCAATCATAAATGTGTAAAGGTTCACACTGGTATGAAAAAAAATTATATGTTCTCTTTTATTGCCCTTTATATGATGAAGTCAGGGCTGTTTTAGTCTCAGCTTTAAATGATATATCAGATGTAATGTATGATAAAATGTCAGACAATGATAAACTAATTTTGACTCTTTGTAACGAAAAATTGTATGTTGCTGCCAAAACTTGCCATAACATTTTAATAGATACATGTAGGAAATAATTTTTAATGTTCAAGGTTATAGTTTAGATGTTACAATGTACATGTGTTTCAAATCAATATCATCATATATAGTCTCTTACAAATCATTAATTAATTGGTCACTTATATGTAAATTGTAGATAAGATCTGTAAAATGTATGTGTATATATAATGTGAATGAGACTGAAATAAAATATTTTCATCTTATCCAACCTATATTATATTACAATGTTTGTTGTCGATAAGCTACCAAATATTTTACAACAGCATTAATATTGTACATACGTTTACCTAAACATTTTTTCTCAGTGAAGCTTTGACAATTATTTCTTTAGCAACATAACGACGAGAAGTTTCGATAAAATGGTATCAGATACGCATTGCTGGCACTCGAGATAAAGGAAATAAAGTTATATTTGCATGCCAAATACTGTGAAAGATATTTCAAAGTTTACTGACAGTCATTGGCTGTATTTTGGACTCAACAACATTATCTCATTGTAAGATAGGCACCCTTTATTACATGTTAAGAGGTGATTAAGTTGAACAAGGCTATTCTATACCGTTTTATGGCCAAGAATAAAACATCATCATTGGTTCAATGGGACAAAATCCAATATATGTTCTTCATAAAATGGCGTCACTTTTTTCAACCAACAATTTACATTATCTTTCTGTAGGCTTGCACGTTTAAAATAGAACAAATGTTGGATTTTGTCTCATGTAAGCAATAAAGATGTTTTATGCCTGGACATAAAAGTTATAGAATAGCCTCATTTACAGTAATCACCTCGTTATATGTAATAAAGCATGCCTATCTTATTATAAAATACAGATGTTTAGTCCAAAATACACCCAATGTCCGTCAATTCACCTTTAATACTTCTTTCGACATTTCGCTTGAAAATATCACTGAATTTCCCTTTTCTTGAGAACTAACAGTGTGTGTTTCATAGCGTTAAAAGGATAAGACAGTTTTGTGAAATACTCATAATTTTAACACCTTTGCTTGTATATGTAAAAGATATGATCATATATACAATGCAATTCGATATAAAGTTTGCTTATTAACAGTACGAAGTATTTTCACAATTATGCTTGGTTTTCAGAATCAGTTTTTTTCAGTAATTCGTCATATAAAATTGGAAAGCTTTCATTTAAGTCCTACAACTACACACGTCGCCGTTATTGATTGCATTTCATTATCATTTAGATGCATTCCTTCATTATATAAAGGTTGGGACTATTGCTTTATTATTTTGATTTTTATACTGTTTGTCCCCCGTTATTGGCCGGGTTGCACTGGTGCAAGCCCGGATTATAGTATGGTAAATGTCGGGCGGGCGGGGAAAAACTTTTCTTTACAGTTTTCTCAGCAACTTCTTATCACAGCGTCTTGATATTTGGCATACAGCATTGACACGTAGTTCCATACAGTGGGATTCAATTTCAGGTCTGTGGCTTATCCACCTCCTGTTTATCGACTTAGTTAAATTGTCCACATTTATGGTCAATGGTAGGAATTTTCGTAACAGTTTTCTCAGCAACTACTTATCACAGCCTTTCCATATTTTGCATACAGCATTGACACATGGTCCCATAATGTGGGATTCGATTTCAGGTCTTTTGCTCATCCACTTCCTGTTTATCAACTAAGTTAATTTTTCGACATTAATGGTCAATGGTAGGAAATTTTCATAACAGTTTTCTCAGCAACTTCTAATCATAACCTCTTTATATTTGGCATACATCATTAACAAGTGGTCCCATACCGTAGGATTCGATTTCAGATCTGTCGCTTATCTTTTTCCTGTTTATCGACTTAGTTAAATTTTCGACATTGATGGTCAATGGTGGGACATTTTCGTAACAGTTTTCTCAGCAACTACTAAACACAGCCTCTTAATATTTGGCATACAACATTGACACGTGGTCCAATACTGTGAGAATCAATTTCAGGTCTGTCGCTCATCCACTTCCTGTTAATAAACGTAGTTAATTTTTCGACATTAATGGTCAATGGTAGGAAATTCTCGTAACAGTTTTTTTCCGCAACTACTTATCACTGCCTTTTCATATTTTGCATACAGCATTGACACATGGTCTCATAATGTGGTATTCGATTTCAGGTCTGTTGCCCACCCCTTTCCTGTTTATCGACGTAACTAAAATTTCGACATTAATGGTCAATGGTAGGAAATTTTCGTAACAGTTTTCTCAGCAACTACTAATGACAGCCTCTTGATAATTGGCATACAGCATTTACATGTGGTCCCGTACCGTGGGATCCGACGTCAGGTCTGTTGCTTATCCACTTCCTTTTATTGACTTATTTAAATTTTAGACATTAATGATCAATGGTAGGAAATTTTCGTAACAGTTTTCTCAGCAACTACTTAGCACAGCCTTTTCATATTTTGCATACAGCATTGACACATAGTCCCATAATGTGGGATTCGATATCAGGTCTGTTGCTCATCCGATTCCTCTTTACTGACTAAGTTAAATTTTCGACATTAATGGTCAATGGTAGGAAATTTTCGTAACAGTTTTCTGAGCAACTACTTATCACAGCCTCTTGATATTTGGCATACATCATTCCCACGTAGTTGCATACCTTGGGATTTTATTTCAGTTTTGTTGCTCACCCCTTTCCTGATTACTGACTTAGATTTTCGACATTAATGGTTAGTGGGAAATTTTTTTCTTAACATCACATCATCATGATATTTGGTATACAAATGCAACCCGGCCTTTTCTGTCTTTGTCCCAGTTTTTATACTCATCATAATGAATCAATAATATCACAATACATCTGTACAAATACTCATGTATACAAACATTCGAACATTAAAAGAAATAATACATAATTTTATTTAAAATGCCGTAATAATATTAAATGCAAGAAAAATATAAACGTATTAACGCAGACAAGTAAAGTTAAGTATTAACGCAAACAAAACCTAAGCAGAAGTTCCCTTCTGATATAAAAACTAAAAGCGTGATTGCATGATTAAAAATTGTCAGTGTAAGAATGTTTTGTCTAAGTGTCATCTTTTGTGTTATCTGCTGATCAAAAGTTTAAAGGATATTCAGTAAAAACATGTCTTTTTTGTTGTTGTTGCTTGTGCCTAATATTGTTGTTTTAAAACCACCATTTTTCAAAGAGTGCAAAAGTATGTGATCTTAATTAGGGAGATAGGCTATGCCCTTGCTTTGATTCGCTTAATGTGAATACAATAAATGCACACATTTTATACTTGAAACATCAGACACTTGTAATCTATAGCATTCCTATGAACCCTCAGGACAAGCAATCTTTGGATTACTAGTCCGACGTTTTGTGACGTTTAAATAATGGGTTTAGATCATAATACAAAGTAAAGATTAGTGTGAAAAAAATTGTCACAACAGGCGGAAAGATGGCTCAGTAATTTGCCAATGGGTAGGCATAATGGTCATTTAAACGAATAAAATTGTATATGTAGTTCAGACTATTGTTTAGAATTTAACTGTTGAATTTCCAAACAGAAATATAAAAGCCACCTAAAAACACTAGCAGTATGATATATAATTTGAGCTTATTTGCTCTGTGTTTAATAACTGACATATGTGATATAACAATTTACTTGTATCCCCGGCTGAAACTTAATAAGAACATTTATAAATTCCACAGTGTTCCAATTTGGTCGGAAATAATGAAACATAAAATTGAAACTTTACATTAGGGAATACAGCTAGTTATATTAACTTAAGATGTAAGCGATACAGCTCAGTTTTCCGATAGTTCATGGTCAAATACGAATTTTTGTTGTCTTCAGAGAATATAGAACGGATAATACATTAAGAGAAACATATTTGAATTTGACAAGAAAATAGCTACGATAACATAATCGAAGTGTAAAAGGCATTTTTTAATTTTCATTTTAGTTAAGAAATAATTGATATTACCTGATATATACATAATGTCAAGTAAACTATATATTTGCCGACGATAAAACATAAAAACTGGCAAATGTATTTTTTAACAAGATGGTTCAGGTTAAGATCAGTGCTTATCAATGATAAATTGACATACGTCAATGAAAATATGTTTTTACCTAAGCACGAAAAGTTTTTTTCCACATTAAAGAGATAAACCTACTCGTGGAGCATTTTTGAGTTGAAAGAAGAAGCTTGTTAAAATTTAATAAATTGATTCATACAATTTTTCAGGAAAGGAATGAAAATCCTTTAGATATAATTTGAAAGAAGAAACATTTGGAAGGAGAAACATATTCAGGAACGCTAGCTAAGGGTTTATTACAAGCATCCGGTTACACTCTGTTATCTATCAGACGCCTTTATTATAGACATCAGAAGTATTGTCCAATTAAACTCGACCTTACAAGGACACATTATATATTTTTTCCTACATTTATAAAAGAAATTGTTTTTTTCTGAAATTAAAGCTTAAAATATTTACATATTTAACAATGTTGCCGGGTAGCTGAAATATTTCATAATTTGCAAAACAAAAGTTTAAATGCTTTGCTCAAAACGCTTTGCTCATTAGCTGCAAGTGTGTTGAGTATGACAATAAACAGAAGCATTTTTCTAATTGTACATAGTGTACAAACAAACTTAACTTTGCATTAAAACGTGTCCAAGTGGTCTCTGCCACATATACGAAATATGATATGAATAGTCGGTGTGTGATAATGATAGTTTTATTGCTAGTGTTGAAAGAATAGTTCAGAGAAATGTTGATGCTTTTTAGTCGAATTCATATGGAGATAATTTGTTACAATTTCTGATTGATAGCGATATGTTTATGTTAAATGGGCGTAATTATACCCACAATGATTTTACTTCGATATCTGAAAAAAGATGTTCTGCAGTAAATTATTGTCTTATAATTCATGATTCTTTGTCATGGTTTAAACGTTTTAATGTGTCAAATGTAACTGATACTTTAAGGAATATTGGTATTGAAAACACTATAGCAAGTTATATACCCGATCACTCTGTTTTAACTTGGGTTATTGATGTCCAGTTTGATTACTGGAAATGACGGACCAAGCTGTCTTTGATAGGTTTGATCTCCGAAGTATTCCAGATAACATTTTGTCTAATGATGATGATTAAGGAGATTAGACTTTTTGGTTGACGGTCTCGAACACGGGATGAGGGCCCGAACAGATCTGGACATAGCCTAAAGAATATGGCGTAATATTGTTAAGAAATGTATAGTAAGTTGTCTTTTAAAACTATTGATCCAAATATTAGCTACAATAAGAAGTATAAACAAAGTAATCCATAGTGGAATGAACAGTTATCACAATCATGGAAAACCCTACATGCAGTTGAACGGGAATGGTTAAAATGTACTAATAGAGCTATGAAATCTGATCTTAAGCATAGATATGTCTGTTTAAGAAAGCTATTTAATAGAAATGTTCAGCGATGTAAACGCATTTATCTGCGTTAAGCTCAAGATAAGCTGTTATCACACTTAGAAAATGACCAAAAACAGTTATGGAAAAGTATTGGTATAACAGGTATTGCTATAAATCATAATAAACAAATTCCTATGCAGGTAATCATAGAGGATAATTTTTGATTCTTTAAAGTGGTATAAATATTGATGATGCTTCTTTGAATGTTAGAGATGATGATTTAGACAAACTTTAAGATAAAAGTGTTTTAGATATTGTCAAAGTTGTTGAAAAAGCTTAACTAGGTTAAGCTGCAGAAATCGACCAAATTATCAGATGTTTTGATAAATGATTGTTCTATTTTTTGTTTAACCTAGTATTTTGATGTCTGTTTTCAAATCCTTAATGTTATCAACCCTATTCCAAAATTGGGGGCAAAAGATCCAAGACATCCATTGTCCTGCAGTGGTATTTCTTTAGCTGCAAAAATATACAAACTGTACACAAGTTGTCTAAATGGTCAGATGACAAGGACCTTCTTGTGGAGAAGCAAAACGGGTTTCAAAAGAAGCGCATCACTGTTGATCACTTGTCAAACCTCACAAGTTTAATTGATACACGTTAATTGAATATGAAGTAAACAGTCTTTGCTGATACCGACTTTGGCAAGGCGTTTGATTCCAGACGTTTATTTGGGCATAAACTGGCCACTTTTGGCATATCCTACCGTATGATCTCTGCAATAAGGTCATTGAATAATAATGTTTTATCATGTGTACGTGTTGATGAACTCTCACTGTCGGCACTGGTCTACGTCAAGGATGTTCCTTATTTGCGTTTTTATTCAATATTTACATAAATGATCTAGAAGTTTCTCCAAAAAGTATGAATAAAGGTATAGATATTGGAAATGATAAAATATGTGTGAACATTACGCAGACGATATTGTTATTATTGCTGAAAATGAAACAAATTTACAAGAAATGTTAAACCACCTAAATGATTAAACAGAATGTTAGTTAATGTCAGTAAAAGTAATGTTATGCACTTAAGGCCAAAGTATTTGCCTAGATCTCGATATGTTCTTAAATGTGGTATATCAGTAATTGAGTATGCTTGTAAGTAAATGTATCTTGGTATTATGTTAGATGAATTCTTAGATTATAATGTCACAGCTAAATATGTTGCACAAAGTGCTAGTCGTGCCCCTGGACTCCTCATTATCCTCCTCTTCCATACGAGGTATCTACAAAACTTTATAATGCTTGTGTAATTCCTGGTATACCATATGGTACAGCTATCTGGGAAACTAAGCACTTTTCATGCATTAATTCGGTTCATCATAGAGCAATGAGGTTTTTCCTCGGCACGGGCAAGTTCGCTCCTAATGTTGCAGTACAAGGTGAAATGGGTTAGAATCCCATCATAATTGATCAATGGAAAACTATTGTAATCATTGGAGTCGTTGTTAAAATTATGATAATTATAGAGTAAATCAATCTATATTTGTATGGGCTTTGGATACAGGATAAAATAGATGTAAAATTGGCCTTTTTTGTCAGAGATAAGATGAATACAATGAATTCACTAGGACTAAACATGTACACTCAATTGCCGTTTTCATGCAAGAAACTGTTAGAACAACTTACAGATGTTTTATTAGAACGCCACATAGCTCATTGGTATAATCAGTTGCAGAGTGTCACTGATTTGGATGGAAATGTCCGGAATAAGCTTAACATAAGTTACATCCATGTGGAACTATATCATAAATTCTCGCGGAATTTACTTCTATATTAGGTGGATAATGTTGACACGCGAGTGCCAACTTGACGAAATCCTCACTATAACACTAGAAAATGCGAGAGATGGGCAGTTCACCTCACATAGAGTTATTTATTTACTGTTTAAAGATGTCTTTAAATATAATCAATAGTTTTATTTGTTTAAAATAATGCATTATAAATATGTGATTGAAAGAAACTGAATGTCATTCATGCAGTATAGGTAAAAACGGGATTGACACAATTGTGTAGAACTGATGATACAAATATATATTGTATGAGTACAATGTATACTTTTATTATTCAGTGACGTAATAAATAAAACAATCATATTGTTACGGCGTTTTACCTTCAATTTATGTATGTGCACACACGTATGAGTCGTTGTTATTGTTTATATGTTTGTTTCCTTGTTGTTTTTCCCCATTCATGTTGCATAAGATTGTTCTATATTGTAAACTAACTCATAGTAATATGTATGTATACGTACTTACGTTAATCATAATGTTGTAAGCCAAACCTTTATATAAATAAATTATACTTCATATCACTACATTGAACAGAGATATTTCTGATCTTGTTTTTCGAGTCTGTATGTTTTCGGCAAGATGAGTTTTGATATCAATACAATTAAATATTAAACTATCCGATAAGTATTGTACAACATTAGAATTAGCCATCAAATTGAATCAGGTTTAATAATCTGTTAAAAAGTACAATAGAAAATGTATTTCTAGTTGAGGTCTCTTGTTAACTTTCGTTTCGAACAAGATTGTCTCATATATAAAAAGAAATTTTAATGCTTTCTTAATATATATCATATATTTTTGGATGAATATTTACCAATAATATCAAGAGCAAGACTGATAATTATTATCTGTACTCCTCGGAATAATTACAAGCATTCTGACAAATTGTTTAAAGCTGTAATACAGAGCTGACATTGTGATACATTTCTATGGTTTATTCAATCAATCAATAATTATTTATTTGTCTGTTAGCTTACGTATTTATCTATTTACCTTAAATATGAGTATGCTTCTAGAAATATGGTAATTGCTGTTTTCTGTAAATTTATATTGCTTTATGTTTACAGTAATATATTTGACTACATGTTATTATTGTGTCTAGCTGTTAAACTGTTTTGTTAATTTTTGTAGTTATATGTTTGTATATATGTTCAGCTCTTCGTGTACATTGAAGGAAATAAAGTATATATCTGCCTTCTCTAAGTTTAGGTGCTGTGTGGCACCAATAAGGTTAGAGACAGGGCGATGTGAAAATTTTCCAGAAATCAAAATAAAATGTGAGCTGCGTGATACTTGTATTGAATCAGAGCTCCATGATATGCTAACATGCCAAATGTATGTAAGGGGTAGATAAAGCCTGTTATGTTGACTATAATTTCAATGTGTTAAATGATTCAAATAAATTAAAATTTCTATTCTCCAACCCTGATATGGTTAGAACAACTGTAGAAACTTGTTATAATATGTTGAAAACTAGCAACAATGCTCTATACATAAGACTTTAGCAATTACGTAATGTTTTAAATATGAATATATTTAAATTATAAACTGAATTTATCATTGTCACAATTTTATTGAAAAAAAAAGCATAAGCATAATTAAAACTTATGCTTATGAATTTATAACTTTTATAATTTAGAAGCAAAGTTGATGAAATGATGATTATTTTTTTAGGAAATACATCAGGCTGAAAATGGCGGCTGTTTTCTCTAGAACGCTATGATTGCAATTTTAAAATTAATAAGCATAGCTATTACTTAATTTTTTAATTATTTATGCATGCTGAACTCTTATCCATTTCTAGGGTTTTACTTTGTGATAGAAATATCTTGCTAATCTGCTTGCTACTATACTCCTGTGTTGTTGTTTTTTGTTTGTATTTTTTGCTTTTTTCCCATTCAAATGCAACAGTTAATATCATTTTAACATGGTAATGTAATATAGTGGCTGCAAGATGAGCAAGGAATATCTAACTTGTATTTTAAAGAGTTGGTGTACAAATGTGTAAAAGTCCACAAATAATGCTAAGTAGACTCTTACAATTCTATTTTAGAATGGCTATGTGCATGTATATATGCACATTTTATTTTATGAATTGTACAATGATGAGACTTAACTAAAAGATTAGATCTATAAAATACAAAACGGTAACATAATTATCAAACATCTTGCCATCAGCAATGAATCTCAATAAAATCATGAATCTCAATAAAGTCATCATTCTAGTTATATTCAGAAAGTTTATACTCAATTTATTAATCTTAATGAATTAGTGACGTACATAATCTGTTACTATAAAACTGTTAAATAATTGACGTCTCTTTATTTACATAATTAACTGATAACTCAGTATGTCGTGCATATTAGATATCTTCTCAGATATAAATTGACATGTCAGTGGGTAATGTAAAAGCGCGTGTTTTATCCTAAACTATAGTTACATATTTAATTTTAGAACTTCTCACATCCTTTAAAGCAAACTGTTATCAAATCGGTTTGCAAATTCAAATTAAAGCTATTATCAAAAATTATAATCATTCGTTCTAGAGAAAACAGCCGTCATTTTCAGCCTGATGTATTTCCTAATAAAATAATCATCATTTCATCAACTTTGCTTCTAAATTATAAAAGTTATAAATTCAATAAAAATGACAATTCAAAACGTACAAAAGGTAAAAAAGGAATTTTAACTTAACACGAAAGCAAGGTGCTCGCTGTCAAAGATCTTTAGAAATATTATTAAATGAGATTGAAGACCTCCCACCTTTCTAGCAATAAGGTGACATTTTGCGATGTATTTAAGTATTTGATCTATCACCCGTGATAACGGCATGCATCAATGACAATGCAAGCAAGACAGCAATGTGATAACAACAGCAATAGCTGCTCTTTTCCAACTGCTGTTTAATTGTCTTATAATATTTACAGAATATGTCATTATGGTTACAGTTTCTTGTTTATTTTTCGACGTAAATATTGTTTTTATTTGACTCAAGAATCATTGAACAAGAACAAATAAACAAAACTAAACGAATGGACATATGTGTATCCTTTTATCTGAAATAACAATAACGTCTATCACTCGTATTTTCATTTCTAAATTAATATTATTATTTTATATAGCTATCTTATGAATTGAAATAAAAAATAAGAATATAAATGCTTAATTTATAATAAATGTATGATTAGTTCTTGGGACAGTTATGTGGATCCATACATTAAACTTTCAAGACAATACGAGGACAGTTTGTCCCACTTGACTCCCTCTATGTATATATTGAAAATCCGATATTGTTATAGCATGCTTCTACTGAGAAACACCGATTAACTTATTAATGGATCAAAGCCGTAATAGGCAGAGCGAACTAAGTGACTTGTCAAGTACTTAATGGGTTTTCTTATTTATTGATGTCTTTATCTCCATGTGTAGTTGTGCTATTCTTTGTGTCATATTAGTTAATGTCGAAACGGAAGTAAACGTTGTTATGAACATAACTCAATGCCATTGTTATGTTTTTTATTTACTGTTGTTTAAGAAAAGGTAGTGTATATCACGGTTTAAACATAATCGGTTTTAACATAATCGGGTTCTTGATACAAATGTCACGAAATTAATACAAATGTAATAATCTTACAATATAGTAATTCATTTAATAAAAGACGTCGTGACGGCCTTTTGGACTGACGTCGGCTTCACGAAGACATAGTATTACAAACTTTGAAGCAGTGTTTCTAACTGTTAGTTCTAATATTGCGTTTTGCGTTTTCCGAAATAGTACACGTTATTGAAAAAAACAATGCTATATTTAATACAATCTAACTAACGTTCAGATCTACTTATTTCTAACATGTAGATCTGATTACCAACGCATATGTTTCGCCTTCATTGCCGGATTTCCCGAGAAGCTATTTTTAGCCATCCAATCAAATCGTTCTTTACAGATAGGCATTAGACGAAGTTACGAAAATAACGAAATAGCGTTGTCCGTGGAAGTAAAACAAAATGTTGATTTTTGTCAGAAAAAAAAATGTTTGAAGTTATTTGAAACAAATAAACCGAAACTAATAGTCGCAAAGTTTAATGGACAAAATTGTTTTGCCAGTTTACCTGCCGGCTATATGGAAAACGTCAGGTTTGTTCTCGAAATCGTGAAATTACCTACTCAGTATTGGTTTACCAACGATTAAAATTAGAAACCACATCGCTTTCAAAATTATGAAAGCTTGCCGTTTTTGACTGTTTGAGAGATCACGAGAAGGTGACAACCTGTTGGTGGTCGTCAGATCGTAGCGTTGTTTAGGATCTAATTGAACACACAAATCATATGAATCGGCCATACGTATATATTTCGGAATGCCGTTAGGGCTATCGCCTATGAATGGTTTGATCTGAAACACGATACTCGAAAGTACGATGATGAAACCGCGAAATCACGAAACCACGATGGTGAAAACGCGACAGTACGATGATGAAAACACGACAGTACGATAACGAAAACGCGATAATACGACAGTACGTTGATGATAATACAATTAACTATCGTGTTTTCATCATCGTACTTTCGCGTTTTCACCATCGTAATATCGTGATTTCTCGTTTTCATCATTGTACTGTCGTGTTTTCATCATCGTACTATCGCGTTTTCACCATCGTACTGTCGCGTTTTCATCATCGTACTATCGCGTTTTCATCATCGTACTATCGCGTTTTCATCATCGTAGTTTCGTGATTTCGCGTTTTCACCATCGTACTTTCGACTATCGCGTTTCAGGTCAACACATTCATAGGCGATGGCCCTAACGGCATTCCGGAATGCCGTTAGGGTCATCGCCTTTGAATTGTTTTATCTAAAACGCGATACCCGACAGTACGATGATGAAAACGCGAAATCACGAAACTACGATGGTGAAAACGCGACAGTACGATGGTGAAAACACGATAGTTTATCGCGTTTTCATCATCGTAGTATCGTACTGTCGCGTTTTCATCATCGTACTATCGCGTTTTCATCATCGTAATTTCGCGTTTTCACCATCGTAGTTTCGTGATTTCGCGTTTTCACCATCGTTCTATCGACTATCGCGTTTCCGATCAACACATTCATAGGCGATGGCCCTAACGGCATTCCGTAATATACACATATATATTACTCCTACTTCCATATATATATGAGTTATTATAATATAATTGTAAACGGTCAAATATTTTTTCTTATGACCGTGTTTGAAGCCCACTGGCAGTTCAAATTTCCTATCCTATATATTATTAGGCATATCTAATTAGCATGATCAAGTAGTAAGCTTTCGCCGTTGACCAAAACAATTAAGATATCACATTTTGACTGCTCTAAGGAAGCACGCTATTCTAAAATTTTAAACATTTTTCCTGAAAAGATAAGCATAGCTGTTACAGATATTAGAAAATGTTTTGCATTGATGGTTTCGTATATCTCTCAGCCAACAAAGTGATTATGCATATTGTTGGTGGTAAAAATGAAGTAATGTGATGAGGAATATATATTGGATTTTGTCCCATGAAAGCAATGAACATGTTTTATGCTTGGTCATAAAACGTTGTAGAATTGCCCAGTTCCCCTAAACCACCTCGTTACCCGCAATAAAGCATGCCTATCTTATAATGAGGTATTGATGAAAGAAAAACATCAGCAAAGTGTTGTCTACTGCATTTTTAAAAGCGTACATACATTATTACAAGTTGTCAGTGTAAGCATTTTTTGTCTAATAAAACGCTTTGAGGTATCTGCTGATTAAGTTGCTGACGGAAATTGTCTAAATTGTCGTGAAATGCTGTTTCAAAACCAATTTGAAAGATTTTTTTTCTAAGGGTCCGTCAATATTTTATATACGTATTCGTACATGGGGAATTAGGCTCAAATCATCATTAGCTTATGTAGCATGCCAAAAAAAGTTTATTAATCAAGATGAAATGCAAGCTTGTCACAATAATATGTAAATTTGAATTGCGAGTGTGTACGCCCGGGAAATAGAAAAATATTTTGCTATATTTTGCTACAACTCGGTCTTTAAACCGTTTAATATGTAAAGCAAATTTTTTAGTAACATTCGTGATTAAATATCTGTATATTTGCAACTATACTTAACAAAAAAAATTGGCATCGTATGTTAGGCAATGAATTTACTCGGTAAATAAACTTGGAAAATGAAATATAACGATTTACCTTCACTAAAACCAATTGTATATCAAAGAAAATGCTAATTCTAATGTAATTTCGAGCATTTTTTTCAAGCAAGAAAACTTTTCAACTAAATATTGGTCACATTACATATGTTTAACAACCGTTTCGCATATTACTGTTTAATTTTTAATTACATTTAGGAATTCTGATAATTTTCTTTAGTTATTGATAACGAATTATGACTTATATTAACGATTACAATGTAAACATAAAGTACAAATATTTTCGCGAAAATAAATATATACATCAACTTCGATGAAAAAAAACAAAAAAAAAAACCACAAAAAAAAACAACAAAAAACAAATACAAAAAACGCATGCATGGAGACTGTTGATATAGAGGGTAACGTGGTACCTTGTTTATTGTCAACACAGCACGAGCACTTCGATTGACATTTTTATTTACATTTTGTACTTTAAAAAGAATTTATAAGGTAACGAATATATGATAACACAAACTAATTTCTGCATCAACAACACAAACAGTACGCTTCATTTGACTTTAGTTTAATTGTGTACATGAAAAGCAGATATAGCAGAATTGAGAATGCATCTGTTTCTTGTCCGTGTCAGTCTCTATATCTTGTTTATCTCGAGCATGTATTTTCCGTTAATTTACTGCACATCAAAAATGAACACTTCACACTTTTCAAGATAAGACCGCTATTGTTATTCCCATTTGAATTGGCTGTTTTATCAATTTCGATAGAATATATATGTGAACATTAAGTACAATGAATGTAACAGAATAACACGGTGAAATAAAACTTTCTATTCGGACGATGTTTTACTGTTTTGTAAAATGCAGTATTTGGAGACTATTTTAAAGAGATGCATAATTTTTCTCTAAATCTATGTAAAATACATTACATTTCATATTCAACGTATGCTACACACATTCGAGGACAATTTACTAGCTCGAGACTTTAAGGACTTTGATTCAAGTCATAATATCATTATTTTCTCAAAAATTCTAACAAAAAGATTTCTTCCTTCAATAACTAATGCATTAAGGAAGGATAAATTTCTTACAATTTGCATAGGATTTACAAATACATACGGTGCACTTCTTGTATGTTTTATCATGCATAAAACCGATTGAAGTCTCAAAAAAGCTATAAAATTACAAAATGCACTGAGTCTGTTAATATATTTGTTGCTTTGGATGTTATGGAAATGATATAAGTAGCATGATAAAATAACAATATCTGCACCGCTCTCTACAGACATATTAATCTATCGATTATAACTGTAATATATCCTATATATCCGAAATTGGTACATATTTGTATGCAATGCTTATATGGTACATGTATAACAATTGTTTCTAATTCACGACTTATCAAAAGGGGTCGACACACATTGTTATAAAGATCTTACCATTGAAGGCATATACACATCTATACATCTCACTAAATACTTTTTCCTGGAACTTAACTATTTAGAATTTAAAAAAGTAAATAGTACATCTCTGTATAAAATGCTTACTATTTTAGTCTATCTGGAAATGAAATTATAATTACAATAGGCTGAAAATTAATTGCATTGAACTATCTTAGTAAAATATATATATATTTAATAAACAATGTACATTTATAATACTGATACTGGCAAAAATATTAAGGAGATAATCTTTCATTCAATATATTTATCACCGCTGATATGAATACGTAATGGAAATGTTTTTTGTTTTTTTCAAATCTGCTTTTAATCATAATATAGTTTGAGCACAATATTTCTCTACAGTATAATGACTGTTAACATTATACAGTATACAACCTCACATTAGACAATATGTAGCCATTTAAGGATATATTGACTAGTTAACATTTTAAAAGTAATAAAACAGAACAAAACCTCCTTTCAATAAGTTAGTTAGAATTTCTGTCACGTAATTACACTCTTATTCTGTCGCCTACATCGACTGCTTAAACATTGTTTTGTATTAAAATGTTGACTGTCATATCAAATTTTGCGTTTATATTTCACGTCTTGAGAAATGCTGGTTTGTTAAGTAAATTATGTGCATTATACTTTAAAACCTATCGTATTATTATCAGTATTTAATATTTAGAATCTTTGAAATATTAAATGTAAAATACTGCCTACACCACCCACGACTATCTTATTCCCGGGTTATCTTACTATACTTCCTCCTAATGTTAAGGATCAAATTCGTTTGATTATTAGTTTACCATTCTCAAATTATTCATGTGAAGTTATTTTAGAGACATGTGGTATAAAATGATCTCTTCAATGAATTACTAATAGGCGTCTTCTACAGTTTCATATAGACAAAATGCATCCTTACATTAGAATTTATGAGAGTATGATAACAAAACAACATTTAAAAGCGGAAACATTTCGGGATCACCGAGCAGAGCAAATATCTTAAAAGCAGTCTGACTTACTTTAATTGACAATTGGTTTATCGTTGACCAAGAACAAAAACAAAACAAAACAAAACTGGCATAGGTTAAAAATACAATGTATACAAACTAATTCATACCAATCATTGAAATTTTGCACAATCTCTTGACAGGGAGTCACCTATACAAAAAAAAAAACGGAAAAAGGCCATGCTAACTATAATTGCTAATTATCGGCCCCTTAAACAAGTGCACCTCTTTCAAATACAAGTACAGAATCGATCTTGATTTGCTTATTTGTTACTGTTATCATATTCTAAGAAAATGCGAAGTTTCTATCTTTATATAACTGTACATGTATTATACGATTTTAAATAAGTTATTCTCCCGCAATGCATGCATGCACTTAATAACTGGTAAGATTATTATTCTTAATGCTTTCACTTAAATAACCAAATTTATAGATAAAGATACTTTTTGAAGAATGAATTAAACCCAAACGGTAACTTGTCATTAATTCCTGTGTAAGAAATAATATTGAATGCAATCCATTACTGCGAGAAAACACAATATCACAATATAACTTCTCTGTTCCATCTAAAATAATATATCACATATCGTCACCCATTGTTATCACCCTATGTATTATACATTGGCAACTCCTTGTCCATTTGATATAAAAGGCATTGAATTTGAATGGACGATACCATTTTCATCTTTAGGTGTGTCGTTTTCATCAACAAGATATGTTTGGTATTTAGCTTTGACCATATTAAGAATAACTCGGCGTTCCCTAACACGCTCCCTAGTTTCGAGAACTTCTGATTTTCTCTCATATTGTAGGCGGCGTTTTCTGAAAGATAAAAGTACAGTATTTGACTAGATAAGTCACAGCCCGTTGTCTTTGAATGAAGAATGTTCCTATATGCTCAGTGAAATTTAAGTAAAATATTTTTGTAAATTGCATTACTTTGTCACCGCCACAAGAACACATAAGGGATGCTTTCAAATATTTAATTAACAACAAGTTTCATGTTAAATCTGAATAATGAATAATGCTAGAGGACGTGGACAGAAGCTTGCATTTACCAGATTCCTGCAACATTTTGTAGTTGTTGACATTCTTTTAGCTTCAGCTTTCTATAATATCTATTTTATGTATAATCATGTCAAGATTGGACGGACATGTTCCAGAAAATAGGTATCTCATTGAGGATTGTTATCATATTATTTTGTCTGATATAATGGTTCCTTTGATTTTCATATAAATAAAGATTTATTTTCAGCATTTTTTTTGTAATTAAAGGTAACTTTAATATTCCTTTTAAGACATTACAAATGGTCCGTATTTCATTTAAATTTGAAACATTTAGTGTCTTGCAGAGACAGTACTACAAATAATTTTAAAACATGTTAGGTGGGTCTTACTTGTATAAGATAAGCTTTAATTTAAATAATTAAATTTTTTTGTAAATCGTTTCCTTTAAATTTTACCCGTTAAAACATTGTATTCTCATTAAATTGTTGTTTTTAATAGTTCACATGTATTAATAATTGAAATAAAACAAGTACAACATATATAAGTACATGTATTGCTTTTCATACTGATATCTTATACTTTTGTTTTTCATAATATTCAAATTAAACGCAATAAAATATTGATATTTTTAAAGGATGGCGACAAGGCTTAAGAAAGAGGAATATATATTACAGACTTAATGAAATAAATATATAGGAGTATTATCTGGAAATAGGGGAGATCCCTGAAGAACAATAAAGGTAAAAAAGGTGATAATTGCAGACTTGGTTTGACTTGTTGTCCATGTGGGTTATAATGAAATATGCAAGTTGGTTAATGTCCCTCTAGTACCAGTACAACCAATATTCGATTTTCTTTGCAATAAAAAAGTCACCCTTACCTGTGATAAAACCAAAAGTTGATGGCAAGGAATATAAGACAAACAACTGTAATTATCACATATGGTAACCATAGCATCGATTGTCTGGTTTCTTGTAATGTATCTGAAGTGGTCTCATTGAAAAACGGCTTCATTTACGCTTTTTATTCATTGTCTGAAAATACATCAATTTTTCAAAACTATAAATAACATGTGCATAATTCAGCTTAACTCGCTTAACGGGGAAATTACTGTGAATATTTATAATTATATATATGTAATAACTTTAATATCATTTATTTATTTTTTATATTACATAACAGTCATTTCTACTAGGAAGACAAATATCATTTTATTGAAGAAAAATAACGACAAGTAATCAACGTTTTATCCAATAAAAATGAGAAAGCACAAGGATGAAAAATATTTTTTGTTACCTCCAAGTTCTATTTTAGAAACGCATATAAAATACCTTTAAGTGAATGTAAATAAAGAGTATTTTTAGAAAGACACAGAAAGGATGAAGTTGACGTGAAATTTATAATTGATTTAGCGCAACTTTTGTTTAAAATGAAAATCATGTGACCTACTTTATTATCATTTAATGCATTTCTCTGGATTTTTGCGGTATTTATCACGGCTATAAATCATGCGTTGTTCTTAATGACTGTCTTTAAATATTATAATGAAGGAGTCGCAAAATTTAAACTTTAAAGTCATATTTAGAACGTGTTATTAAGGAGGATTAAAGATACATTTGAAGTACAAAAATTGCATTTGTGATAATGTTTATTGATGAAAATGTACGTTATGATTAAAATAACAGTTGACAGTGCCACCGTTAAATTTCGGTAAAAGAAAACATGTTTACAGTATAACATCACGTTTCGGATTCATAATCAATAAAAAAATGTATTCTTATTCAGTGTAACATGTTGTTGTATTTTAAATCAATGTACTGGATACATATATGAGCCGTGCCACGACAAAACCAAAATAATGGGTTTGCGACCAGCATGGATCCAGACCAGCCTGCGCATCCGCGCAGTCTGATCAGGATCCATGCTGTTCGCTTACTTACCCTATTACAAGTAGAGAAACTGATAGCGAACAGCATGGATTCTGATCAGACTGCGCGGATGCGCAGGCTGGTCTTGATCTATGCTGGTCGCAAACGCACTATGTTGGTTTTGTCGTGACGCGGCTCATATCTGTCCTTATTTTACGTAATATCACACATTCTTCTTTACTTGTTTCATTTTGAACCAGGTAATTTTTTTTGATTGAATATCTACTGAAAAAAGAAATTACCGGTCTATTGTTCAATACTTGTTATAAATAAATACCTTATCTATCTTTCTTCGTGACAAAATAACAAAAACCATGTATATATCAGTTAAATAAGCCATATAAATATTTGTTGTTAAAGTAATGAATATCAATAACCATATTAATAAAAGCTTATAATACTACAAACATCATCTCTTTATCCAAATAAAGATACAAAAAAATTGTTAAGAATAATTTCTTGTTTTATTAAATAATAACTTTAAATACCTAAAACAAACAACACAAATTATGCTTACTGAAATATTACCTTCCTTTCTAACACTTCACAAATTTTGCGATGTATAACTCCTGATATTGAAAATTTTAAATTGTCCACCATAGAGTTTTCTTAATTGAAGTACATGTCTGATTCGAATACCAGTAAAAATATTATAGTTCCTAAATAAATTACAAAAAGTGAAGATTAAATGCATAAAACAATAACTTAAATCACGTCATACATGTATATGTGTAATTAAAATCTCCCCCAACTGTTGTTATATAGCGGTTGTAGGGAACAACATGTACTTCTAAATAAATCTCATACTTTGTCCTGCAATACTCCCTCTGTCACTCTGTATATATATATCATTGTAAAACCGATATCGGCAAAATTTGTCTCTTCTTAGAAGCACATATGAAGCTATCAATTCATCAACTATTTATTGGACAAGCCACTAAACGGAACTAAGTAGTCGTCTCATACCGTTAATGGCTTTGCTTATTTCTTTAATGTCTTAACATTCATGGTTCTCGGGTTATGTTCTACTAGTGGTTTTACATTTTATATTGATGAAGGTTTTAGTTCCCTTATTAATCTAAGTTATGTGTAGCGCCGATATATGTCCAAACGTCGAAAAATGTCCAAACGACGATAAATGTCCAAAATTTGACGATAAATGTCTCAATCGCCGATAAATGTCCAAAACTCCTTTAACGATAAATGTCCAAAAATTAACGAAAAATGTCCCAACAAATTAGGTGCTCATAAATGTCCAAATCGGTTAACGATAAATGTCTCAACTTTTCATATGTTTATTGCACTTATTTCTATGATCAACAGTATTGCATCAGTCAGTTATAAAGGTTTCCATAGGGATTAAAAGTACCGATTTAAGTAGCGTTCTCACCAGCATCCCGGCAAAGCCCAGGACCACCCCAGACGATCCGGGATGAAAATATTGTTGCAGTCTCAATAACCCCGGTAGTACTACGGCGATACCAATTTCCATACTTAATATAACAACCAAGATGAACTCCGGGCCATCTATGCAGAGTCCAGTTGAAACTACGGATAATGCAGATAGTAAGTGGACGACGGATGACCTAACACGATATTCAAACGCTGTTAAGTCTTCGATCAAAGAGATCATAAAGCTGAGATCCATGCTAGCACAGCCCCGAATGATGTCGGCAGAGTCCCGGGTGATCCCAATAGAGTGCCGACAATCACCGGTAGAGCCCCGGCAGAGCCCTTGATCATCCCGGACGTTGCCGACAGAGTTACGGACGTACCCCGGTCGTTCCTGGATCACCCGACAGACCACCGGGACTCTAGCAGGATGCTTGTGAGATTGTTAAAAAAGATTAAAAAATGTATTTGAAAATAAGTTGATTGTCGGATACAGTCTATCCTCTTACTATTAAAAGGGAAAAAAATAAGTTAAACCGAGGTGCATTGTACTGGTGCTTTACACCGGGCACTTAAAAGAACCAGGGTCACCTCTGGAACGGGGCGTCTTCTGTATCATGCACTATATTATGCCCCGCTTCGAAGAAGTGGGGGTATATTGCTTTGCCCATGTCGGTCGGTCGGTCGGTCGGTCCGTCGGTCCGTAGACCATGCCATTTCCGCTCTATAACTAGACAATGCTTTGGCTAATGGTCCTCATATTTGGTGTGGAGGTTGGTCATGACTAGTAAATGACCCCTATTGATTTTGGGGTCAGTAGGTCAAAGGTAAAGGTAACAGTGACCTCACCATGAAAAGCTTGTTTTTAGAAGATATTTTGTGTGTAACATTGTCTCATTGACAACTACAGGGTTTAATCAATTCATGGACCCATGGGTCATATTGATTCTGCCCCATGGCAATGATATACATGTATTCCATAACAAATTGACTATGCATTTTTTACACACATTTAAAAATCTAATGTTATAATATTAAATTGGCTGTGTTTAGGGGGCACACATGTTTTACAAACATATCTTGTTAACATCTGCATTGCGCTACTCTACACTTATAGCTATATTCAGTGTCGTCACTCGAACTCAACCTCCACTCAAACTCGGGAAAGGCTTCCTTAAGGACGAATTGAGAACGCCTTGGTCAAGGTGAACTCAAGTGTAGAATTGGTATTCATATTTGAAAGTCTTCCTCGACTTACCCGTAAATCACCCGTAAAATCCCGGGGTACATAACTCTTACATAACTCTGTATTGATAAAAACGATAATGCTTTAGTAACCAGTTAGCATAATGCAAAATGACAGCCATGTGTTATTTATATAATAAGTTATGTTAAGTTAATATTTGACATATAAGTAATTTTTAAATGCACATGTTTGTATCCAACCAGCACAGCATGAAAATATACTATTACGTCAAGTGTCTATTACGGTGGCACAGATGTGACACATGGGTGTCTCTATTTATTTTGTTCACACGAGATATTATCTTGTTCCCACGAGATATTATCTTGTTCCCACGAAATAATTATCTTGTTCCCACGAGATAATATCTTGTTCCCACGAAATAATTATCTTGTTCCCACGACATAATTATAGCCAATCAGAAGCTGTAATATGGTTATATAGCAGTTACTTCCCCTTATTTAGTTGAACATTTACTTGATTATATATACATTATATTCATGTTTACACACTTCCTGTGTTGTTTGTGACCGGTCTATATTTTTCGGATAGACCTGTTTAAACAAAAGAAAGTCCGTTATGAGGTCTATCTTTTGCACGTGCACAGGTCTGTTCTAGTCAGACAGACCCGGTCATTAAATACACGTGAAAAAATAAACCCGCCAGTGCGCAGACAAAAATATGAAATGTAATCAAAAATTAAAAATTGAAATAAAATGTAAATGATTGTCATAATGTTCATAATGTTCCTGTCTTACAAAATCCGGATACATATTTTAAACAAGATAATGTTCATTGAATGCACTAAACAATTATTCCTTATATTAAATCTTTGAATAAAAATAATGGATAGCATATCAAAGTTAGAACACATTTAACATTTATTTAATCACGTCATTTTTCAAAGTAATAGTAATCTAAGTTGTTCTTCTGTCATAAATTTCACAATATAATAAAATGGACGCTTCAAGTTCATATCAATGAAACTATATAGCAGTATTCACAGCATACTTATTACGATTTTAAAATGTTAATAAAGTTATAAGTTATTTAGTATATAAAAATTATGATGAACGATTATATTTTATTCTAGAACACTTTATAATCTGCTATATAAAATATAGTTTTGGTTCATATATCTCACACTTGCCACCAATATACATAATTATGTAAGTCTTTCGTGGTCTGCCGGGCATTCGGACATTGCCTTTCGTTCAGTTGCCCCCTCGGAAGTTTGCCCCCTTTTTGCAGTGGCGGTCATTTGCCCCCCCCCCCCTGATATCATTGGAAGGGGCGGACATTTGCGCCCCTTCCTGTTTTAAAAATGTTAAAATATTTTATTGTTTAATTGTTTGCTACCAAAATTCATTGTCTATTGTGGAAATTTCATTGTGCTTAAATACACAAAAACTCTCACGCAAATTTTTGAAAGTCAAAATAGCATCCATAAATAAATGTATAGTATAATATTTTCATGGGCATACAGAAAATCTATACACGAGATGACAAATGACAAGTTACAACAGCAAAAAAAGGGGGGGGGGGAAATGTCCGAGGACTAATGTCCTGGAATCTTCATTATCTGATACGAAATACTATCAACATAACTATTCATTCTTTAACATACCTTCTATTACAGATCTATTCACTTTATTATTGACAAATTGCACATTTAGCTTTTTTGATTATTTAAAAGGGGAAGGCAAAATTAAATGCAAATATATATTGTATTTAAGCAGAACGTTGATAAAAGGTTACCTGTTGTGTTAAAAATTATATTTGTGCTCTAGCAAAATACAGTTTAACGGTGTGTAAGTTGGATATCGACCTCGTACATCGATCTTTCTGTTCAGGAAAGACCTAGTCACGAATTTCATGAAACACATCGAGCGCTACGCGCTCTCGGTGTCACATGAAATTCGTGACCAGGTCTTTCCCTAAACAGAAAGACCTCGTACTCTGTCGATATCCTATACATAACCATGTAGGTTGATCTTGAAAGTGCCTCACTGTAGGGACATACAAAACCTTAACTACCAAATACTGTTGTTTAATAGCGCATACCCTCATCTGGTGACGCATTTGCGTGCAAACTGATCTGGGTCGACACTGGAGGGATACATGTAAGTAGCGAATGAGTAATAATCAAATACAAATGTCTTAAATCAATGTAGCATGAGAAGGACCGTCTTCGCAGCACTTAAGAGAAAAGTCACAAAACCCATTTAACACGTGCTGCGTATATGCTTATAACGACCATTGTCGAACCATATCCCCCGACAAGCAAATGCGTCATCCTGTCAAGGTCTGCACTTTTCGCTGTTAAATCAGTAGGTCAGATTTTAACTGTCAAAGCAGTTAACCCCTTGATTAGCTCACATGGTTTATACAGGTTAACTGCTTTGTTTGCCAGATAGAGTTGCATATTTTTCTTAACTTTTGACCACTTGACAGTAAAGGAATATGCAACTCTGTCCACGCCCCTAATAAGCCTATACCGTTCACAAACTTTCGGGACGGACACTCGGACGGACAATGGCAACGCTATATGGGGCACAAAAATATTGAAGAACTTCGGTGAGTTAAGAAGGCACATGCCCCCGCGCCCCATCCGGATCTGCAACTGGCCATGCACAATAATGTATGATACATTATATGTCAGGGGTAAACAAGAGGGTAAAATCACGGGTTAGTTGGATAGACTGTTACAGTATCCAATACAATAAATTACAAATTAACATAATAATTATGAAAAGTTGAGACATTTATCGTTAACCGATTTGGACATTTATGAGCACCTAGTTTGTTGCGACATTTTTCGTTAATTTTTGGACATTTATCGTTAAAGGAGTTTTGGACATTTATCGGCGATTGAGACATTTATCGTCAAATTTTGGACATTTATCGTCGTTTGGACATTTTTCGACGTTTGGACATATATCGGCGCTACAGTTAATTACATAAGAATGAAAAACAACACGTCCCAACAATTATTGAAATGGACTTGAGGAGGTTTTTGTTTTGTTTTGTTTTGTATGTTTTTTTTTAATTTTATTTTTATTTATTTATTGTTTTTTTTTTGCCTTTAAGTTTTCGTTTTGTTCATATGCTTCTTTTCTTAGACTTATTTCTATCCAAATGTCTTTGGTAAGATAACATACAAGTCGATTTAATTAAATTATTATATAGGAAGTGAACATAAAA
This sequence comes from Ruditapes philippinarum, assembly GCF_026571515.1. NCBI lineage: Eukaryota > Metazoa > Mollusca > Bivalvia > Venerida > Veneridae > Ruditapes > Ruditapes philippinarum. The sequence goes on along the minus strand of NW_026857546.1, from coordinate 42,718 downwards.
AGTTTGTCGGAACTGGCAATATTTTTCCGAGACTTGTGCTCCGTTTGTAGTAGTAGGTCTGGGAAAATTGACCCAAAAATGAAAAGCATTGCAAAGATTTGCAAATAAATTAGCCAACTTTTAATTTTCAATTTAATTCTGAGTATAGTTCTTCATCAGATTTGCAGGTGTTTCCATTTTATATGCTAATTGATAAAATACGTAAACGTTTCAAATTCTATGTTTATATATATATCAGGATCCATGCGGATGCGCAGGCTGGTCTGGATCCATGCTGGTCGCAAACCCCACGATGTTGGTTTTGTCGTGACGCAGCTCATTTAGAGAAGTATAAGCTGATGGGTAAGCAAACTTTTAATTTTGTTTTATTATCTTGCTGGTCACTTTTCAACGTGTTACCACATACCAACAACTGCAAGGTGATATTGTTTCATTAGCGTATATGTTTGGTCGTAATAAAATCAACTTAATTAGGCCCATAAACTTCCGTGAATGTATCGTTAATACTATCTCTGTAGAATTCGTAATGCTTTTGCTCTATATACCTTGTATTATTAAAGCTTGTTTCTTTTTCAATATCCTCATTAGAGGTTTGCGACATTGCTTATTAAAGTTTACCGGAAATTGGGTTGTTATTTTACAAGAAAATTGTATCTTTGGTAGAAAAAAGTAGTTTCAAGTGAAATAGTATACATACAGTAACTGTAAATGTAATGACTAGGGAGGTTTGTCTTTTTCCAAATGATAAATAAACAAGAACAGAAAATGTAATAAATCAATAATTATTTCGGTCATTACTTAATTCTTATTGTAGGTAGCTAGACGTTTGTACATGTATAAAATAACATTTAACAATTGATGGTGTTTCTTTCTCGCAGATTTCGGATATTATTTCAGAGAAATATGTTTTCAATATGCAGAATCAATCATTATGTAAACTTCCAATATATTCTACCTTTTTTATCATTATAAAAAACTAAATGATTATCACTTAATAGGATACACCAATATACGGGCATAAAGATCTGCAAAAGTGCTCGGACATAGACACAATGAAATCCAATTCATGGCTCTGTGGGTCTTAAGCTTTCATTGTACTCTTGTGTATCTGCAAATGATAATGCGCGAAAAAGGTGTTTTTACCCCTTAGTTTAGTTATCTTTCCAGTACAAAAATCACTTATCGGTACTTATCGAAATCTAAAACTTAATTGACGAGGGCGTATTGTCACATCACTACCTCTTCACACTCTGGTTTTAGTTATTTAGGTGCACTATTCGTTGCCTTTATAATTTCGATGAAATATTTAAAAAATGACACCATGTGTCAAATAATGGGCAAGTGGCTATGTAATCAAATTTAGAAAGTGTCCATATAAATTATATATTAGATACTAATTGGTCAATTCAAATGAAACAAAGAGAATCAGCTAGTGTCAATGGACGACATTGATATCAAGTTCAAAGAAATGTGAATGACACTTATTACCTCAAAATGATTTGTGGAATGTCAATTTTAACGTGTCTACTTCTGATATTTAGATTTTATTGTCAGTCAAACAGAAACAAACATTGATAACAATAAATTATAAAAAATAAATAAAATACAAATAATAAAAAAGATTCATACAATAATAATATACAACATATTTTACATTTCAAGTAATCGGAGCACGAAGCGAACATCACATCAAAGACGTAAGTAAACAAATACCAGAAAATTGAAAATATCAAAATAGTTACAAATCACAGCCTGAAATAAAATTATATTTACTATTTATTGCAAAAACAAAATGTTATTTTATGCAAGCAATGTTACCCGAGTTGAGAAAATCACGAACAATTCTTTAACCTTGATTGTAGCCGAGAGTGAGTGTCGTTTGCCTTTAAATAGAACAAGGCTAGCTCAAACATTCGTGCAGTCTGGTAAAAGTGTGTTTGTTGGAAGCGCTTGTTTGATATGAAAAACTTTTAACATTGTATAAACTATTTAATATTTAAAGCTAGGTTAATTCATTTTACAATGTCAGGTCAGCAGGTTATGAAAGGAAAGACGAAACACCAAGCTCAAACATGAAGAAAGTGTGTATTTCGAAACCGGGAGAATTCAGGAATTGGCTTGTACGGCATACTCTTTTGAATTGTCTGTCATCAATTTTTGGGACGATAATATGAACATTTAAATTTGATCAACCCAGCAGTATGGAGTCTGGTCTGACCACAAAGCAGCTAGGCATGCCGCAATACTAGAGGCAAAAATAGTAACTAGACTAAATGTTTAACCTTAAGAATTCGTTTTTAAGTCTAAAAGCTTAAGCAGTTATATTTTTGTAACCCTTTGACATTCATAGTCATTATAATCGGTATATAAACCTGGAACTATCCTTATGAATGTGTTACAGAAAATGCCCATAATTTCCATGATAATTGTTTCACAGGTAAAATAATACTAAGTATATAAATTATAGAAAGCTTCAAATAGTCCGTTTAATTCACTGTAACAATGGCTTAATAAAATATGCATAGGCTACTAATGGTTCGATAATTATAAAACAAAGAGAGCTAACAGTTGTTGATGAACGATACTGTTACGTGATATTTCTTATAGTGTATACAAATCAATGAAATCAACAAAAGCACTTCTTACCCTAAGATTTATTTGTCGATCTTCAGATTTTAAGAGATATAATGTAGCTCCATCTCTCATCACTTGTTTTCCTTGGCATGTGTAAACAGAGTCCTACAAAATGTCTAATAAGTCACATGCATGTAAGCGGAAACACCACAGTCATCAAGTCTGTATATAATATTATATATTACACCAAACAATCTCAAGTATTCTATCAGCTTTATCGTTATTTTGTTAATGAAGATGTATCTTTAAGAGCATTTTCAAATCACGTCTGTAACTTTACAATCTTGATGTATTATAATGCCTACGAAAAACCAATATTGTCGCCTGTAGAATGTCCTCCTGAATAAATTCGTTTAATGACACGGTTGGACGTCAGATAACAGGGCACCAATTAACGTTCATCGAGACTTATTCCGTTTTGCCTGTTTTGAAAGTCCATTTTAAAGTTCGTTTTCTTTTCCTTTGCAAGTGAACATTGTGAAGGATTGTTCACAAATATCTCTTCGATTTTTAGATTTGACAATTTTTGCTGAAATAGTTGATGATGCTGATTATGCAAATATTGAAACATATCCGTGCCATGAATATTGCCGAACAAAAAAACACACACAAAAAAAATAAAACAACAACACAACAATATTGAGGAAGTTGTTCAACAGAGAGCGTAAACTAATGTCGAATAATTCAAATTGTTTCCCTTAATTAACGACTGTGTTTCATTTCCGTTAAGGATTCTTAAATTATTTCATCTAGGAAGCTATGGAGCAAATTGATGGAATGGCGGTTGTTCTACTACATAACAAGACATTGATTGAAAAGATAATCAAAGCAATTTACGCTTTCCTTCACCACCAGATCTGACCTGTTGGCATATGACGTCTTAAATAACCTTACACTATTTGACTAAAGTCCGAAAAATATTAACGAATATACATGTATATTATTTATAATTGTTCTAGCATCAAAACTTAACAAACCCATATCATAATATATATTAACTGTGGAATGTATATGGACAATTGATTCCAAACTTTACAGGGAAAATATTCGAAGAAAGTCAGTCTGTGCTTTAACTAAGCAAACGGAAAGTAAAGAAAACAATGATTCAGTTGTCCCATGAGGGCTTTTCTAAAACTTGCATTTCGTTTCGTTAGTGAAATTAATTTCACTTCTTACTAAATTATATGTTTCAGAGTCACAATGGTCGCAGAAAAGAATATATGACATTTTTAAACATGTGGCATTATACAGCAGCCATTTCCACTCAACACAGAAATACGAAGAAAATGGATCGGCATAAAAGGAAACAATTAGCAGAAATTCCATGGTTCTTTCAAATCAATAAAGACGATATCAGATGTCAAGGAAAACTGTAATAAATCAAATGTATGGCTTCCTAAGTGATTTTATGAGGAGTATTTACGTCAAACACTTAGGTAGCATTTAGAAATATAGCATTGTATATATCAACATTGGTAAGTACATGAGACACTGTTCTCTATACACTCCTTATTATGTTTATATTTTCGGCAGAAAGTACGATTATGTCAAATATTCCTTAAATAGAATTAACAATGGATTTTTTAAATTTTTAAATACTTCAACCAACGTGATATATAGGTTGGACAATTGCATTCTTTTTAGACATAAAACAAACATTTATGTTGATTATTATATGACTCATCTGATAAGAAAATTTTAGTGTACCAATGTTTCAGAAACAGAAAAACTTTGGACAAAGATACAGCCGATGTTTGCATTAAAGCTTCCGGAGTTATGCTTATTTTCATGAATTTTTGAGAAAAAAATTATAAAGTAAACTATTGCGAAATGAACAAGAAAGTAATTTACAAATTGCAAAATGATTTTACAATCCACGAAAATGACCAAAAAAATAGGTCACAATATCCAAATATAGCCTTTACCGAGTTAGTCACGCAGTAAAAAAAACGGTAATAAATACTGCAAAATCAGTCCATAATCGCACATAATACGTAGATTATTACTTAAATAATGAACTTTTTCTTAAAATCTTAGCACATTTTTCTCAATTTTTTATTTTCTTGAAATAGTGTGGCTCATCTGGAGGCATGCAGTTTTTAGAATTAATTAAACCTTTCTTTTCTGTTCATAATTTTGTATTAAACAATATTATATTTCGTCATATTAATGAACCTTAGATTTAAGAATAGATAAACCTATATGTTTCAGAGAAAAAAACATAAATTGAAATAAATATTGAGAACATACATAAAATTGTTTTGGTTTGAAATTTGATATAAGCCATTATCAGAGCTTATCAGATTACATATTGAAATTTCAATGTTCCTGATCAATGACTTTCTTTTTTTTTCTTCAGAAAAATAAGCATTTTATTGTTGGACAGAACAATATATGTTCTCAAAACTCCACAAAATATTACCTTAACTTACCGGATATTAAGAAACAGTGAGATTTTTCCAGTCTTAGAAATAAAACTAAATAAAATAATAAAAGTCAGTAGCATTGTTATAAGACGAGAACCTATGGCTTCCGAGAAGTCTTAATAAGACAAAATGATTTTTGATATTGCATTTTAAATCCGCTGACGAGACAAGAAAATACGTTTTCTCTATGATTCGATGTTGAAACGCCAAATCAGATTTCACAAAATAACAATCTGATGGTAAAAACAGTAAAGGATTGATCATATAACAACATGTCATCAATAGCAATTTTTTTTTCTTGTTGTTTGCTTTAAGTCTGTTTAAGGTTTGAATGACGGGCGCAATCAAACCGAGTCTGCAACATTTTCAACTTTGTCTTTTGGTGCGTTCTTTATTCTCTATTTTCTATACCGCGGACCGAATATTCTGTTACTATGTTTTGTTATCTTATGTATATTAATCAAATCATCTTAAATATTTTGAATATGCTTACCCTTTAAATAGTCGATGTATTTTTTTCAAATGGTTTTAAACTACATAATTAACGTCATTGTATCTGATAAAATAAATGTCTTAACTATTCCATCCGGAGCAATATCGATATACGATAAGAACTTTATGGCGGTCCAAATAAGGAATTAATTACAATCAATGACGTACGTTTATAAATAAATGTCGTCCTTGGTGACTTGTGAAATAGTTATAATATGTGAACATGTCTTCAATAAAGGTCGGTGATTTCTGACGAGTGTAAACGGGTCTATGTTTCATTTATTTATCTCTTTGTTTATTCTTTTAATACAGGAATATATTATAAAGTAAAAATGAAGGTAATAGAAACAAGCAGGAAGAGAATTTACCATTTACTGTGACAATAATTAACATGATTATAGTTCATTATATGAGACAAGGAAATGATAAACTGATGTAACTAGCTGGCCGATATTGATACAATATTTTTAAATCAATATTATTAAAGTCGACATTATATCACCACCAAAATAGATATTTACAAATACGAACGATTAGAATATTCTGGTTTTAAACACATCATCACATAACACAGAAGTCTTTTATTTGAAATTGTTCGTTCATATTCAAACTTTTGTTTAACGATTTAAAAGGCAGCTAGGACAGTTTTACTGGTTATGAACAGTTTAAAATGTTTTCAACCCTTATATTCCCCAAAAACAGTCGAATTCTTTCGACATTTACACGTAAATAATGATTGTTGATTAAAAATAAACGGAACATTGTTTTTGTTCGTTTGCGTTTTTATGAACAGTTTAAGATGCTTTCCACCCTGAAACTCCCTCAAACAGCCGAATTATCCCAATAATAGTACAAAATTTAATGTTATTTAAATAATACGTTAATAATAATTATTGACTCAAGACATAAAACAAAACAAACAAGTGTTTTAGCTATTTGTTAACTTGTTTTTGTTTGGAAACAACGTTCAACTAGAACTAAGGTTAAGTGGCATGCATAAAACCAAAATTAATTTATTTCACTTCAATTTCTGCATGATATTTTAACAAACATCACTTTGAAATTACAAAACCACTTTAAGACAGTATTTCGTTGCGTCATTCTATCGCTAACATACTATAATATCCAATTTTCCAGCTTATATAACAGACTCCGATAAAATGCCTCTTCCTTATTGAAATTGTCTTTAAATTCATGGAGTTTTCCCCAATATCTGATCTTAAACCTGCCTTTCTATTTCCCAAATTAGAAATGTTTGCGATAATTTTCCTAGAAATGAAGAGGCTAAGGCCCCTTCCCAATTGAGTGAGAAAGTATGGCTTTACGTTTGTCTAAGTATTGAAGCAACAAAATTATGTTAACAATCATTGTAAAAGCCAATTGAACTTAAGTCAAAGAGTGGACATAAAATTCAATTTTATATAATTTTATCAGATATTCATATGCAATACTGATTATATTATATACTCATATAAGACACTTACCAAACATCATAAACGTAGGGTACCTGATAAGCTCTGATATTATCCCAGTTATTTTGGACTTTAAAACTCAGATCTTGTGTAAAATAAACTTGGTACAGAATATGTAATGATATCTAAATATAGTGTAAAATGTTTTGTGAGAGGAAGTAATGGTAAACAGAATTTGATATATGAGCAATTTAACTAGAAAGTAAAAGAACTAGCATGTACATTTTTAAAACTTTCCTTTACATTTTATTTTATAATGGCTAGAACTATACTTTACATATTATTTTTGAATGGCCAATGGGATTCCTAGATTTCATTTTGGAATTTAAAATGACCAATGAAAACTCTTCTTATATTCAAGTCAAACGGGGATTCAGACCGGCATTCGGCCGGAAAAATGAAGATGAATGTAAACTCACTTGCAGGCCGTCAAAGAAAACCAAAAACTGATATTTTATTCTTGTTCGTTAATTTAAATATGTTTTTAAATATTTAAGATTAGGAAATTTGAGTTGAGTATCTCATTTTTACTTCCTAAAACATAATACTGTTTAATCAATACATATCTCCTTTTTAGCGAACCAAACAACATATAACTTTATTTCATCTTGTCATAAGAGAATTCAATATACATCTGGTGTGTTTTAACAACATATTCTGCGGATATTAAACATGTACGAGGGAATGTAATTGTGATAATTGCTGAACATTTCACATCGACATCATCTAACAAACCCTATATATTTGCTATATGGGCATTTTACCCGATCTTACTTTATATGAACTAAGAGGATCTCCTTTCAAGTAATATTTAGATTTACATGGAATTAACTTGATTGTTACGTTGTTATAACAAAGGAAAACGTGGCTTCCCGAGGTTCTTGAAACAACAGACAAAAACAAGGATACAACTTTAAGATCCTGGTACACAGATACCCTATATATAATACATTGTTATAACGTTAAATTGATTAATATTGATTAATTTCTTAAGATTATTGAAAATGATTCATTGATGTGGACTATCTTAAAAATAAAATTTGATATTTCTGTTAATAAAATTAAATCTTACTCTTTTGATGATCGCTATAAAGTATGGTATATATTATTTCATAAAAATCTATATTTAACATGCCTTTCATATACATATCTTGTCCAGATAGTATAAGATGTATATTATGTTGTGTGTTAAATTTTAAACAACAATCAGGTCACGATTCATAGTTATAAATCTGATAACGACTATTTTTTATCTTTGAAATCTTAGACACCGAAGTCTTGTAAAAATATCATTTCCTTGTTTGTCACTACTCTTCCTACATATTATGCAATTTATATATGCTTTTACATGTTCATAAATAAACCAAAAGCTCAAATGACCAATCGGAGAAAATTGAAAAGTTTTTCAATTTTTCAAGATCTTAACTACATCACTAATGTCTGATTGTAGCTGGATTGTGCCACAGAGACCGGCAATGTACAAGATGATGATCTAAAAGACTTTATTGTTTGCCGTCATTTACATTGACTTATTAATAAATGTACTCCTTAACAGCTTGTGAAATGCATAAGTTTTTATAAACATGACTACCATTTTTATTTAAAAGTTCGTACACAATAATCATGAAGACCTCTAAGAAAAAACTAAAAGAAAAACGTCAGGATGAAAAAAACAATAGGCGAAATCATAGACTAAGTTATTGCATAAGCTGGCATAATTGTGATATATCGTATTTTGAGAGTTTCTAGGAGGGTATCAGTGTCATAAATATAGACAATTTATAGACTGACGGCGTTCTTTTATAAAATTCCTGCAACCTTTTAGGTTCAAATATTGTCTTTGTTTTTTTCCTCTGTTTTCTTCTTTAAATGAATAAAGTTTTGTTAAAGGAAAATTGTATTTTATGGCAACTCGATATTCACTTGATAGTGTTGCATTTCACTTTTTTGTCTTGTCACATTTTCATCATTCTGTGATTTCAGAAAGTTCAATGTATAACGTGAGTTTATTAGACAAATTTATGCATATGGTCGGCATAAACTTCAATATGATTGTTTCATTGAGTCCAAACTATGCAGTGCTTATATTATAAAATCCTGATAGAGGATTTGCCCTGAGCAGCCACTATTTTTGGCACGTATTATGGGGAGATAAATAAAAATTTCAAATTAGTATTCTTTCAATATTCACGCACAGATCGATCTTTTATTATATATAAAATAAATCTCTCAAGTAATATCTAAATAATATATTTCTATTGCCCAAACGAAAGCTTGCTTGTAAAAAGTGTAAAAATCCTGATATTTTGATTTACATCACAGGCTTTCGGCTCAATTGTCTTGTCAATTATCATCGAGTCCAATGGTCCAATACAAATACCATGGGCTTAAGGCATGGCATCATGAATTCACTGGTCCAACGTTTCATGATTTCACATATGTCTGCAAAACTGAACTCATAGACATGAAAAAGTTAATGTCCTGCCCATACATCTGGGTATGGATCACATCTTTATCTCATATATTACAGAATTGCAAAACGACTTTCTTACTTCAGTATCCAAGCGTTCTTAACTATGATATATATACAGGGTAAAACAGTCGTGAAAGAGATATAGTATCAAAAGAGCATCTTTCGGTTAATATCAAAAAAGTCATCAAACTTCATTTGCGGCAAATTAAGTATCAAATTTATAAAGTATAAACAAATTTACCTAAATATCGCGACGTCCACATGTGCTGTCTCTACAGAAAATTCAAAATAACAATCATTTTGATCAGACTGATTAGTTTATGTTTTGTTATTATATAATTATATAGTGTTTTCGCACGAAATATTCCATGTTAACTTGATGTTTTCTTGCTCTTGGATATAAAGTCGGCAATGACTCGTATCATATTTGTACATAAATATCAACACGCATCACGTTTTTATCTCAGTAAAATATTCAATATTATACTATCTCAGAAAATACAAAATCAATAAGACCGTCAGATTTTAATAATCATTCATATTGACTTAACATAACTTTGATATCTTAATGCACATGAACCCTCTTTTATGTTTATATTTACGTGGCTACACTCTGACCTTTCAATTGAATAACAACGAATTTTCCAACAAACATTGACATGTGCTCTTTTGTTTATGAATATGTTGTGGTGAAATTCTTAAATAAATCTGATAATTAGAATTGGGCAGATCAGGGATCTTTGCAATAATGTAGATTTTGTCAGAATTGAATATAATACTAAAGCGATTTTTAAGTAAGTCACGCTCGAGTACACGAACAAATTAAACTTGCTTGAATTACCTTTACAGAATTTTTGTCGCTATAAACTGCTAAGAATAACTCATTGATTTAAATTAGCAGACAAACACGACAAACTATAAATATATTTTACTGCTCTCCATTCTTGTTTTCATCGTAATATCAATTTCTTCTTTGAGCCATAACTTTTCCAATTTAGAAACTTTCCGATGATCTTTGAGTTTTATTGTAGTCTTATTTCTCCATTCTGAAGGCACTACAGTGCTCTTTATTTTTATTGTTGATTACATAGTGACATTTTTAAGTTCCGTAATGAATAAGTAGACAAGCGGGGGCGATATTCCTTTTTTATACTGCACCTGAGTCTCGTGTTTTTGATTATTGAAACAAACTGTGATTCGTTTTTCTTTCTTTCTTTTCTTTTTTTCTTTTGTCGATTTGACGTCGTATTAATTCTTATGTATCTTAATTGACTTGCTTAGATTAGATTTATTTTTACTTTTAAATTGAACTAACGGAATTATTTTCAGCCGCAGGAAAAAAAAAAAGAAAAAAATACAAAAATAGATTTTAACAACATTGAGTCACTCCCATTATTTAAACAGTTATGACAACAATAACTGTAAGATGCATTGAAAGTTCAAAAGCTATTATAATATTGGACCTTCTGTTAATATCAAAATATTTTTTCCTTCATTTCTAAAGGTCTTACTCGATATGATCACGCGATAATATGAAACAACGAGACGATACTATCCAGCTAGCTTATTTGTAGGACAGACAGACAAAGAGCTCATTGGTGCCTGAAATAATGCGTAAAGGGGTGCCTGAGGTCTTCCTAAAATAGTTAAGCTCAAAAGTCGCTAAAAAAGAGTCAGTGTTACTGAGATCGAACAATCAAAGAGACAGACTATATACAACTCTTATCATGTATATAATGATCCATACATTATATCATTTAACATTTACTAATAAATGAATGTTACGTTATAGTTTATGTTAACGTTACAATCCTTCGTTGATTTCTTTTCTCAATATTTCATTACATTTATACACTCATGAATCATGTTTGTTATTGAGCACTACCACATCAATGATTCATGCTGTTATGTGAAAAGTGAATAAATGATCGCTCGTTTGCATATGATAATTTTAAGTTAAGGGTTTGCCATTAATCAACTTTTCATCTCTTTAGATTAAATCATTACTTAAGTTATAATATGGTATAGTTTAAACTAGATAATGTTAACAACATAATAATTTGTTACAAAAAACAATGCATGCCTGGATTCCTGCATGTCTACTTATCGATTTGAAGTCCGAAATAACTTTCGTTATATCTGCAGATATATGTCACCTAATGCCACATTTTCAGCTATCATGGTATTTAAGCAAGGACAATTCAGTAATAGGCAGTAATGAGAGTTTTAATTAAGATTTGTCTTATAACATGTTCATGTACTTTTCGAATACAGATTAATAGCAAAAGCATTGAAAGAAAAGAGAAAAAAACTCGATTTTAGATAATTTGGTTATTCGTTTTGCCTGCATAAAATAATGCCAAGGATGCTAATTTTGCCGAATCTTATATATGTAACATAAATTTGCTATCTTTGTATAGCTACGGAAGATCGGCGGTTCTACTCATGTGACCGTTTATGCTTGAAAAAAAAATGCACAAAAGGGCACCTGAGGTATCCCCCTACAGTAAGGCTGGAGATACACCTATGTCTTTTTTAAGTAATGGTGTGACATTTATATCAAAACAGAGAAGCAAACTACAAATGAATTAGTGTAACGGTACAAATTTCTTAAATCAAAGACACGAGACTCAGAAAACAATTAGAGATAGTGATCTCATGCCCTCAGATAACATAGTGATCTCATGCCCCCAGATAACATAGTGATCTCATGCCCCCAGATAACGTCGGTCATTTATCTTTATATAGGCAGAAATATTACTGAAAAAGTAAATATATTTACTCTACTCCTCCACTCGTAAATATATACTAACAGAAAACATACGACATATCAAAAGAAGGATTAATCGGCTTTGATATCCAATCAGTATGTTTTTTTATCACTGACAATCTTATCATTGTACAATGTATTAACTCCAGTGCTGTTGTTTTCATGTCATTTTCAAATACATGATAAATAATATCTTATTATCTTAACAGATATAACATATATGTCAATGCCTCAAAGGACAACAGTTATACGTAGGATTTACGTGTATGCACACGGTAGATATGTTTCTTTTTCTTGCACAATATATAAATATCAGACAATAAATACGGAAAAGGAAAATGGAACCTTGAGCAGTAAGATAGTGTGCAAAAAGAAAATTATTTAATTTAATATTAAATCACAGATTTAACACTTAACTGTCCCAACACCACACGAGAAAAATAAATCATTAATCCAGCCCTACTGAAAAAATAGCACATTGTCTTACGTTGTAACTAATTTAAAGCTAAGGGACAAAATATTAGACTGGAATCACAGGCATGAATGTGTCGCTATAACAGCTTCTTGGCTTCTTGAATGATTTATTAAGAGGATTATCCGCGTCACTCAACTTACATAACAAATACTATATATACCTTAACATTGAACATAAAACACTCCTACCATAACTTAGAACACGCGATATTTGATCATTATATCCACTTTTTCTCCTTTATAACAATAACTATTGTTGATTCTACTCATCAATCAGTAAGGAAATCTAAACTGTCGACCTTTTATATTATCTCCTTGTCAGAGTATGAAGCTACACAATCTGTAGATGTTGTGATTCTGGCAATGTTTGCTAATATTGCAATGCTTGTTTTTGCCAAATACTTGCAAAGCGGGAATGTAGGATGTAAAGCAATTCAGGTTGAATAAAAAGTTGTCATTTAAGACCATATAATGATATGTGAAAAGAAATTTAAAAAAAAAAACGATTTAGACTACGATAAGAAAATAAGCCATCTCAAGCATCTGATCATTTTGAACGCATTATTTATAATTTAAAGATAGGTAGAACTGAAGTCTTTGGATTTTGTTTTACATATTTTTTCTCCATCTCTTCAATGAGTTTGACTTACGGCATCGAGGGTAGTTCTCAAGACCGTGCTTACTCAAATAACGCGTGTAGTGATTTGCTCAGGGAAACGGATTTTGCTGTTTTGGGGCGTTCTTTTCAAGTTCGTGTATAATAAACAAAACACAAAAACACTATTTTAATGATTCATGATACAACACGATAAGCCTATAACTGAAATAAATGTCATTGTCCCAGAAACCCATTGATATAACAAACTTTTAAGGTTATTTTGGGTTACTTGCATTTATATTGCATAGAGCATTTTGTGTATTCTTTTAACAAGTTAAATACGTCCCAAGTGAAGTGAATTTGGCACGTTTTCATGTTTACGAACAATATGTTTCGTTGCTTAGTTCTATTTGTTTTAAAGGTAAATTATGATTTAGGACTTGTGACATTATCTAAAATAGAAACTGTAAACATCATTAGACTTTGTCCTCACATGAAATATTGCATGTTAAGATTCTTGTATTTCTGCGGATCGATATGAAGTCGGAAATAATTTGTAATATTTGTAGCTTTGTGTCACCAAATGTCACGTATTCAAGTAAACGTAACTATATACATTCTAATTTATATTTACAAAGACATTTGAGTTTTCAGACTTAATCATTATAAAACAATTTTGTTAAAACCTACCCTCTAAATCAAAGTGATTTGTGCCTTTCTGGAAAGAAAGTGTCATCAAATGATCAGATTGCAACACACGCTCATACATATGTTTTCAAAAATCTAGATGTTGAACAAATGTCTTTATTCAGACAGGTATGCTTATTCGTGTTGACGTCTTTTTATCGTGCTAAAACTTTAAGCTGTTGCAACATATTCTTTTGCATTTTGAATTAACCTTATGAAAAGACCATCATGTCAGAAAGAAGAATCCCTTTAGAAAGTAAAAACAGCAGCAAAATTGAAAAAGTTGCAAGCTCGGTTTGGTTTAGTCTGTTCATGAGCAGTATTTATATCAGCTTACATCAAAAGGCCAATATTTTTTCCGGATAATAAAGTAAAGAGAAATAGAATCCCACGGCAAAATTGCTAATGTTGTAGGCTTGTTCTAATTTAGCCTGTTCATGGACAGTATTTTAATCTTAGCAAAGGCAATTGCAAAATGCCCCACCCCCATCTTTATGTAGTACCACCACAGTGTTTTTTGTTTGTTTGTCTTTGTTTTTGAAATTTGAACAGTCGATCACCACCGACTCCTGTTGCTTCAAACCATATGCTCCTCATTGGGGAAGGTTCGAATACATCCATGATTTTGGGTTCTTTCATATCTGGAAGCTACCCAGCTAGTCTTCGGAACTTCGGTTGTTTGTGTCGAAAATGATACACGGAGGGACACCTGAGGTCTTCCTCCACCAACAAAACTATATATCTTTCACAGTGTTGATACGACGTAATAATCAGCCAAACATATCATTAACAATCAAGTTATTTCTTGGATGACTAAAATATTGATCGAAATATTTGAATAAATTTTGTGTTTGTACTTGTATTGTGTTTCGAATTTTGCAAGATTTGGTATTTGCTAGACTTCTATGGAAATTTCAGCTTAATATAATTGTATTTCTCCTAGTATGATGATTAGTCTTCTGTCTTTATATTTCACGTTTGTTTGTTTTTAGTTTAGTTAGGGATGTGTTTTCAAATTACTTGAAAGAAAATTCACCATCAGCACTTTTTCTATCTTGTTTCTCTTCATGTTTAAGACTTTGATAAAAAGTATTAAAGAAACCACATAAAGGAAGTATTTTATAGCTACCATTAGAGATGAAAAATATCTCTTACATTATTATTATTATTTTAAAGCCTTTTGTTTTTGTTCGGCTTGTTATTTTCTATATCCTTGACATAATTTATTGTGTTCATTTGAGTAACTAGTGCATGTTTTTTTTTTCACTTTGAAGTTTATATAGTCTTTTTTTTACATAACGTCCGTTGATTCTAAAAGCAATAAATTATACGTAACTTCAGTCAAATTATGCAGAACTTCAATCAAATTAGTTAATAAACATTCAACGAGGAAGGGCTACGTCCACATAACGCATCACACAGGAACACTTTCAAGGTGCCAAGGGTACATCAAATAGAAAACCCAAGCATTAAGCAGAATGTAGAGAAGTGTGAGGTTAAATTACAAAAACATTTTAATTTAGAAGAAACATAGAAACATACAAGTCTGTAACAAACTAAAATTTTAAAGAACACAGAAACACGGTAAAGGGACCATGAAGGGCAAAACCAAAAATGTGCCGGAAAAAAGAGTGTACATGTGTAACTTGCAAACACATCAGAAGAAAACAGAAAATATAAACAAGTATCAGCATCATGAATTCATATCGTAAATGAAATGCGACATGTTTCATCAAGATAAATTAACTTTCATTAGATAACGTCCTGATATGAAATGTGTCATGCTTTAGACATTATAGGAAATGTGTCATGCTTAAGGCATCTTCGACATGCAGCCTCTATAAATGCTCTCTTTTTTCTGGCAGATACCTGAAAAAAATGATCAACGTAAACACATATTGATGTGTTAAAATGGAAGTATTATAATACATATTGTAATCTGCTCCTGAAATCATGGCAAATCCTAGATATGTTTCTTAATCGTTTTAAAATAGAAATATTAAAATTTGTTCAATACATAAAGTAATGGGGATTTACATGGTGAGCGTTCCCAAATGTTATAAAAACTATGCAGTTATAGTGGGTTTGTTAAGAATAATGTTAAAATTGCAATAAAAGTACAGTATTGTAATGCGTGGAGTATTTAATAGAAGAACAATCAAAAAGTTTATATTACAGATGTCATACAATAATAGCCAATATGACCTAATGAAAATCAAGAACCGCCTACAGCGTTTAACTTTTGCACAAAGGACAGTTTCCGGACAATTTGAAATACGACTTAAATAACAGTAAAAGGTTTTATACTAAAATTATGAAAGGTTGGCGCTTTTATTCTAAATCACTCATTCTTTTTGACACACGTCTACTTGAAAAGCAATCCTGGTGATTCATATCATCTTTTCCTGACATAAACATTTCTATTATCGGTTTGGCCACAAGCGAGTGCCCAATTTTTATTTCTTTAGACGCGTATAAGGAATTTAAATTTCAAAATATCGAAAATACGTCAAGGCATTTAGCCGAAAACACGCATACAAGATCAAATTATAGAATAAAGTCTCGCGTTTGATAAATCTGTAATATGTTTTATCCTGTTGTGATCGAACATTCGACAAGTTACCTGGTGTGTTGATATTTATGTTTCGCTGTTTAGTGTAGTATTATTAGAGTAGAGTATTTGGCTGTGTATTATGACACTGTATTTAGTTTGGAATTGTATCCAAGGGGTTTACAAGTAAAATGGATTCCTGCGGGGAATGATATAAAGATATTTCATTTTACTATTTTCAGCATTGTTTTGGGAGAGGGGAATAAATAAACGTTTATATCAGGAATATAGTTTACAATAATCGATCAAAATAAAAGACTGGTGACCGTTGATGACCGGAGAAGGTCGAACATTACATGTATTTCTTTTTAAGAAAATGATTAAATAAGCCTACCATTTTATGAATAATTCCAAGCGAAAAAAATAAAATAAAGTAAACACACAAGTTTACGCAGAAAATATCTCTATTTATTATGACAGATGCCACTACGAATATTTTAATTTTGTAGATTTTCAGTATAAACAATTTATTGTTTGTAAAATATGAAATACAATGATAATTTTCAAATACATCATTCAAGTTTTTCCCTCCTTAAACGGTAAAATAATTATAGAATATTAGAAATATCACGTAATAGTTTTTTGTTCTTAATTAGGTGTAATTCTGACTAATTCCCTAGAGGTAATTCCGTAACGTACCGACAAACGGTATTTAGCCAGGTTTTCGAAAAGGTCAATTAACCAATCGTGTACGGTTTACAGATCACATGCTCCTCCATGTAGCGAAAACAGGTCACGTGCTCTTCCATGCCTCAAAAGTAAAACGCGTACCAATACCCTGCGGTCTCCAGACCGCAGGGAATAAAAAGAAAATATGACCAATCTATGGGATAAATACATTTCCTATCGTATAATTTCTAGTCATTAATTATTGAAGTTTGGGTTGCATACTTTAGGTAATAGACTTTGCTTGAAATGATTTTGTTAATAATAGGTTTATAATTGATAGATCCTTACTCTGACCTTTCATTTAAATAACAATAAAGTTACCCACAAACATTGACATGTGCTCTTTTGTTAACAAATATGTTGTGGTGAAATTCTTATTGTATCCACTAATCTGATAATTAGAATTGGACGGGTCAGGGATCTATGCATATATAGTGTAATTATCAATATAACTAAAATTTCAAAACTGATCCGATGCAGTTTGGTGGCTTTTGGACGCTTTTTTGAAATTATATCATATAAGGTTATATAAAGTATCATTTAAGAATAAAGAAAATTTTATTAATATTGGAAAAGAATACAAAGGGGTCAAATTTAGGAATGAAATAACAAGGGGCGCTATGAAAATCGTTTACGGCGTCTGTGCTTCTTTATAATTGTATTGTATTCATAATAACTGACAGCAAATGTTACCTTGCTAGTTGTGCAATATCAAAGCATAATTAAGTACAAAGCAGTTACATTTTACTGTTACAGCAGCGTAAGATATTCAATTTTGGTATCAGAAGCAATATGAAATGGAAATAGCTTCATTAAATACAAATTATTATTGCCAGTAGACGCGTTTATTACAGAACATATAGCCACTGTCAGGTTATTTTAATGATGAAAGCAAATGCAATTAAACTTCTATGAAAAGTGGATGCAACTTCACAGTCTCCGATTACAATTATCTAACTATTCAATATAATTATAAACGTAAAGTAAAGACGATCGTACTTATTGCCCTCGTTTGACGAACATTTTGGTGTGAATGTCACCTAAGCAAACATTTTCACCGGCTCGTCCTCTTACTTCGAGTTTTGACAACGAGGATTGTTAAGTAAAGCTGACGTCACGTAGGGAATCATGTCGGCGCCTGGGATAGGATTTACTCGGTCACCTGATGCCAAATGTATGAAATATATAGTCATACAAAAACGATTATACTCCCTGCGTGTATCATTCCAATTTTATTGTTATTACTCATGATGCCATAGAAACCTTTAAACTCTTAACCTACAAAACCTTCATTTATTTATTTATTTATTTGTTTGTTAAGTTTTAAAACAATAACATTTATCAGAAACTAGCGTTTGCTAGACAAAACCAATTATTTAAAAAACTTCGTTGCACTATACTGTATTACTAAGCGCTAATCATCACCCCAAACAAAGACCATACATGTATAGTATTATAACGCCTTCATAAGTCTGTTCTGTCTTGTGATCATGGATCTTTTTAGGAAAGCACCGTTAAATAAAGTATCGTCATATTCATTTTGTATTGTGAATGGCTCAAACAGCAAATGATGTCTTCAATATTTTGTCACAGATCGATTTTTCAAGACAAATCCAATGACGTCTTTCTGAACAGAAAAGATAAGACATGAGGAAAGCGGTTTAAAAAAGTGTCCTTCACTAAGCGAGGATATGATATGGGAGCATGCATATGGGACGCTGCGTCTGTTGTTCGTTTATGACTCGTCCATTTTAAACATCATCCATTTTATGAAAATCATCGCAACTAGCAGCTAAATTATGTAGATATCACCCACGACATCTCATATTTTCATGATAATATTGCATATATAAAGAGATGTTATTCTCCATTGTTAGTAATTTCTGAATTTACCATTTCAACAACATGTATTCCACAACTGTGAACATTTTCGTCTGCGTCGAATTGGTCAGTGTAGCAAGTAAGGGGTTTCAAACTAGATTGTTTTTTCTAACTCAAAACTAAAAATAAGTTATGTTACTCTTGATATTCCAACATGTTTTCTAAATACACTTGTGAGCGATTCAATTTTCGATTATTTGAGTTTCAAAAGTAACCAAAAATCTATTACATCTAAAGTGATTATTTGACAAATTCTATGACATTTTACATGCTTCGGAAAAGTTAAATGCAATAATTGAAAAGAAAATAACAATTTACCAGTGGTTGCCAGTTTAACATTCGGGTGGGTTTGAAAACATTGTCATAAGATATTTTGATACTATTTTTAATCTCATAAGATTGTCAGGCTGTAGTCATGTGACCTGTCCGTAACTCGATTATGTGCTTACATGGGATAATAGTATCTGTATCTGCGTTCAAAGTAATTATCAATTATATTTATGTTCATTAATAATCTTTTTTTTTTATATTTTAAGAGCGGTGTAATTCCTTTTCTTCCAATATTTATAAAAAGGGAGAATCTTAATTAATTAAAATCTTTATGAAAATTCAAAGATATGTTCTTCAAAATTGGACTATTACTGCAGTATATATATTATCAGGAACTGTGATTATTTGTCTTCAACGTACAGGGCAGTCGTTTTTTTTATAGAACAGAACAGAACAGAACAGAACATACGTTTTATTTAGACTTGTACATAGTACATCGTCATGCATATAGATGAATAAAACAATTATCACGTCACGTGATCATGGTAACACAAAGTACAATATGATACTTAGAATATATATTAGAATGTACATTGTTATGAGTAATAAGTAAATATTTTCTCAATCATAGCAGTAATAGAAAGTCTACTGGCAACCTCACAGGATATTGTATACCATATTTTACCCAGTGAGTCTAACCATCCCACTGAAAGTAAAACTCCCTCCCGTTAAAGGCGAAGGATAGATGTTAGCCAGCAGCAAAACTAAATACTTAATGAGCAGTTTTTTTCTAGAAAGAGAACAGTATCATTAAAAGTTATACATGTTAACACACAAATATCATATGATAATGTATCAAATACGAGAAAATACCTTTATTATTTAAGAACAATGCATGATTACACAAACAAACATGATGTTATGATATATGAGAATTGTAAAAAAAATATTATTTTCCAAGAGGATGTTAAAAAATCAAATATTTAAGAGAGTATTTCTGATTGCCAAACTTTCTTTAATGTATCTTGCTAAATTCATTAATAAAAGCTTGTTTGAAGTTTGCAATAACTGAATAAATTTGAACATCGATGGTCTAACATAAAAATATTTTTTTATATATGTCTTACGAATATTATTATAACAAGGACAAACCAGAACAAAATGATATTCATCTTCGATATCAAGGGTATTACAGCACTGACAATATCTCTCGTTTCGTGGTAATCTATGTCTACTATATCTGCCAGTTTGTATTCTGAGAGAATGGGCTGATAATCTTATTTTGGAAATATACATTCTTAAACTACGTGGCAAAAGGTCGAGGTAAATTTCATACGATAAATTAGTTTTGCAATTTTTATATAGATCTAAAACATTATTATTTTCAATATTACCATGCCAGTCTTGTACATAATTATCAATAAGTCTTTGTTTAAATATTCTAGGAAATAATTTACCATCAACATTATCACTATTTATAAAACAATCAGCAAAACCAAATGTATACAATAATCGTTTAACATTTGAGACCCAGTTATTACATCCATGTTCACAATCAATAACACTTAGTTCATAAACTTTTTTCATAATTATATTATCAGTTTGGATTGTTTTACACCAAAACTTGATTACTTTAACAAAACGAGCAATATATAATGGCCATCTTCCTAATTCACCATAAACCCCTGCATTACATGTACTTGTTCTGACATTTAGAACATTTTTGCAAAATTTAAGGTGAATACGTTCAATTTCTTTAGATTTAGAATGTCCCCATACTTCAGCAGAGTAATTTAAGATAGAACCAACAAATGAATCGAACAGTTGGCATTTGAGTTTAGGTTTTATATCATATTTTTTACAATTATATAGTAGAACATTTAATGCTTTAAGACCTTTGCCAATTAAGTGTTCCTGGTTTAAAGCAAAGTTGCCTGTATAATTGAAAATAGTACCCAGGTAGTTAAAATTATCAACTGTTTCTAATTGTTGCCCATTGTAGTACCATGTTTCATTTGCACGTACCCTACCTCTTTTCCTAAAAACCATAACCTTAGTTTTTAACGTATTAACTTGTAGCCCCCAACAGTTGCAGTAATTATATAGATTATCTAAACTTGTCTGGAGATCTTCTGGTGTTTTACCTAGTATTGCCATATCGTCAGCAAATAACAACAACAATATAACTATATCATCAATTTGTAAACCTACATTGATATCATTTTGAAGATATAATTCTAGGTCTTCAACAAATAATGAAAACATCAGAGGTGAAATTACCTCCCCTTGTCTTAGACCCACTGCATACATGAAGAAATCGGAATATGAACTGCAAGAACGTACACAAGATTTAATTTTATCGTACATATCTTTAATTATACACAAGATTTTACCTTGAACACCACACTTATATAATTTTAACCATAGACAATTTCTATTTATACTGTCAAAACAAGATTTCAAGTCAATAAATCCAACATATAATCGTTTATTGTTGTTTATATAATGTTGTATAATTGAATGTAAAACAAATATGGCATCAACCGTAGACCTGCCTTTTCTAAATCCAAACTGAGCATCTGAGATTACATGATTATTTTCACAAAATGCTTCTAATCGTTTATTTAAAATAGATGTAAAAAGTTTAGAAAGACAACTTACAAGGGTAATTCCTCTATAATTTTGTACATTATTTACATCGCCCTTTTTATGTATAGGAACAATTATTCCTTCAGTCCATTTATCTGGGAAAATCCCAGACTCAAAAATTGCATTAAATATATCACACATATGTGAACCCAAGATATCTATTGATTGTATAAAGTATTCATTTAAGAGAAAATCGGGACCTGCAGATTTTTCCCTTTTAAGAGATTTAACAGCTTCCAAAATTTCAGTAATTGTAATTGGTATATTCAATTCATCGAAAGCACAGCCAGAATCATAAAAATTATGTTCTTCACAAAAATCATTTGCTTCTTCATTATTACATTCAAAGACGTCGTTATATAAATGTTTAAAATGACTATAAAAATTTTCTACTGTAATTTCATTGTTTTGTGCTAAAATTTGTTTCTTTTTAAAGTACTTCCAAAATTGTTTCGGTTTGCTGAACCTTAATTTTTCTATATCTGCATATTTGCTTCTTAAGTTATATATAACATGTGATATTTGTTTAAAAAATAAACGCTATTTGGTACTTCTGTTTTTATGATGCTAGTGCCTTCTTTGTCTCTCTATCAGTCACACAACACTCTTGCTTGTATTTGACTGGCTGTCACCACTCAGCTCCCGGAAGTAACAATTTCTGTGACGGTGAATTCCACTGTGTTGATGGTATATGCAGGTCAGGTCACGGGTATGTGCCTTCACCAGGAGGTGGTGATTAGTACCTAGGTCGCCCGGGACCAGTCGGCAAATAAACCTCTATAAATAGTTTGCAATAATGTCAATTTATACGTGTGAAGTTGATAATTACAGACAACAATCAAAAACAACTATGCGTGGAATAGTAAGAAAAGCAAAATCTTAAGAAGTAAAGTATTGGTCACTTACAGTTGCCCATACGGATAATAAAAATGTTTGATGTCAAGGAAATATGCTGTAAATCATCAATATTGCTTTTTTCACGACGTTTTAGAGTAGGTTCATGTCAAAAATGAATGAGTAATTATGGATTAAAGCGCCATTATGTTGTCATCTTTTATGTATAAAACCTTTTCATCTGATTTATTTCAGTCGTCTTACAAAATGTCCGGAAGGCGATCTTTGTTAGGGAAAAATGATAACACTTGAACGATATTATTGAAACAAATCAGAATAAGAACGAAAATAAGAGATCTTCATTTAAAATTATCTTAGAAGTCAAATTAGTCATAACAAATGTTATGTGATATATAGGAACAATTGACATATAAATCTATGTTGGTTTTTTGTTTTGATCTCATATTACTATTTTAAAATGATTAAAAAATTCATTAGAATAAACTATGCTCTAATTCACACAATGATTCTATTAAAATGAAAAAAAACCTTAAGGAAGTCAAACATTTACAATAATATGTCGTCATGAATATCTTATTTCTACATACTATGCAGATATTTCAATTATTTACCGCAAGTAAAGATATCTCTGCATTAACATGTTGAAATGAGCTGGTATAAATAAATGTTGATTAACATGTTTTTACTTAAATCATTAAAAAGCAACATTATTACCAAATTGAAAAGCACATTTATTGAAACACCACTTTAAAACGCTTTTGTAACTATCTGTTCTTACCCGTTTATTTCATTTTTCGTCTGCCGTTGAATCTATAGTTATTTCAGGAATTCATCAAAATATTGAACATATTTATCTTTGTTTGTACTGGTACATTAATGGAAATGTGCCAGATGATAATAGAAGACATTTGGAAGCTGTATTTGTCAGATGTCTACAAAAAAGCCTACAAATTATTTCTAAGAAGGATGTTATTTGTAGAAGGTGACAGACAATTCATCATTATAAAACATGTTGCATGTTGTTAACAATACATATTCACTCTGCTGATACTTCCTATAGATCGTTGAGCTACTTTCCTATAATTATGTTAATAATTGAAACTCACTTTCCCGTACACTTATTGTTTGTCATTTTCTAAATTAATCCTGCCACAATCGTAACCTTTGAAGTGTTTCCGTGTTGCTGGATGTTTTAGCTTGCTATAGATTTCAAGCTTTCTTCAGACGTGTTTGTCATTTAATCCCGTCTGCTTGTCGCTTATCCTTTCTATTTGATACACGTGGCATAGTTCCAGTCTTTCTGTTTGGCTCGATACTTAACCGCTCTAATGTCATTTTATCAGAGCCATGTACGCTTTTACTTGCCAACGGTTTCGGAGGATTTATAGCACTGTCATCCGTCATATTTAATATTCTCATATTTTTCATATTTGTCAGAGAAGGTTAAAATGAAATATCAATTGGCATCATCAATTTTTCATATAATTTCCTAAATATAAATCTTTGTGATTATGACTGTTGGATGTCACAAAATGTTTGCTGTTTGGTATCTTTCTTGATTTGTTACTTTTACATATAAGCAAACCTAAATGTATATTTTAGCACAAAGTAGTTTCAAGTGTTTATCCTTTTTTCTCAAAAGTAGTCACCTTCACTTTTCAATGTTTATTTTCTAATTGCAGCATAATAATTTTGTTTGACCCTAGTTTTCTAAATAGCGGAATATTGTAAAAATGAATGAGATAATCTAACGTCAAGTGATACGCAAAATAAACACAGGAAAATATGTCAAGGACTTATAAAACAATTAGCCGAACACAAACAAAAAGCTCTTAACTAATAACAAAAAATATTTTATTTGAAAGGAAAACAATAACAATTGTTTGATGTGGCTTCCTTATTGATCTTTATTTAGAGTCTCAAACATAAAGACAAATCCGGAAAAAAAACTTGCTGATGATAAAGTTTCTTTCACGTAATTGACGACAATCACCTTGCCTTTTGCCCTGACTAAAAGAGAACGAAATAGAAGATACGTATAAAAATATACATGTTTATATATGAAGAGACATGATAAGATACATGATTTCTTTTACCATTTAAATCCAATAACATTTGAACTCATCATTACCCATTTTCTTAAAAGTCTAACATAATAAAGATTGATTATTTTGAAGTGTATTTTTTGTTACTATTGATTAAAGCTACATGCCTCGAGATGAGCCAAAATATTTCATGAAAATCGAAATGAGAAAAATATACTTATTCTCAAGAAAAGTAAGATTCAAATAATAATTTGCATGTTGTTTGCTATAAATGATAGATTTCACAGTATTTATCACCATATTTTTAACGCAATAAGGGCTATTTATGCATATTTTGACTTCTGCGGTAAGTGCTGTTTAAAATGGCGGATGGTCTGGCGGGCGGGCGAGTGGTGACTAATTTTGTCCGGAGCATATCTCCTACACGTATAGAGGAATGTTCATGTAATTTCATAGAAATATCCACCATTATAAAAAGCTGTGTCGCGCGTATGATCATGTCTCTAGATCAAAAGTCAAGGTCACACTAAGGTCATTGAAAAACGCTTGAACGGAGCAAAACTTCTACATTCAATATAACTTGTCACAAATGTTCACGATTGTAAGGCAAGTTGTCGCGTGCAATAGTTAGGTCCTTGCGACGAAGGTCAAGGTTACACATAGGGGTCAAAGTTCAGATAAAATATGAAAATATGTGTATTCGGACCATTTAGTCATTATTTATTGAGGGATCGAAACACAAATTGACATTTTCATGACAACTGATGTAAAAAAATGTGATTAAGGTTAATATATATATAAGGCACAAGGTCACTAAAAATGATAGTCAAGGTCACTAAAGATGATAAACTATAGAGATTTTGTCAAGAGCGTGTCTCCTACACATATTGAGGGATTCTAATGACACCTCTTACAAATGTTCATCACTATGAGAAGCAGTGTCATGCGCATAAACTAAATCTCTAGATTAAAGGTCAAGGTCACACTTCGAGGTAATTGAAAAACACTATCCTGAGCATAATTAATACATGCATAGAGGGATTTTAATATAACTTGGCACACATGTTCGATTAATTGACCGACCTACGAACTAAAAATCTTAGTTAATTTGGTCAATCATAAACATAGTCAATAAAAAGTATTCTTTACTTTGCAGCTGTCAGTAACGCATATCGATAAGTGAAAGATACTTTAAACCATCATTTTGACCTACTTATTATATAAGGCAATAAGGCAATCATCTCAACGACTTTATAGAAATTAAGCAGCACATGACGACACTTATTAACTTTTTACCTTAGTTAACTATTCAAGTTTGATATCATCGTTCAAGGTGCTTACCATTGAAATGGAGTTACCATTGATAACCTACTATAAGAAATTGTACCCTTAAAAATAAACATAAGTTTAATGCTTATTGCTGTATATCTGTTATGTATGGATGGTTCAATGTTTCGTTAAAAGTCATCAGGTGTGGTATTAAAAAAACGTCAAATAAACTTACATAAACCACGTGATACAATCTCTACAGAGCAATAACCTCATTCTGTTTTAAACTGATCAGATTACAGTAATTTGAGAATAAAATGTTAATGGAAGTGGCTTTCACATGTTTAAAACACTAGTCGTTCTAAACGTTATATATTTAGTGGGCACTTCTGTTTTATCGTCTGTCAATGAACGTTTTGTGTTTGTCAAAGCATCTAAGATATTTCAAGAATGAATAAAAAACACAGTATTTGTACAAATCCATGATTGTTTGCGTTCCACAATATGCAAGAGAAATAAAAATATTTGTAAGACTGTTGGGAAGTCAAATTTACAATTGAATAACCCAGTCTATGTTGTAGAATGTTATATAGATACTTTATATCGACGAAACATGTTACGCTGCTAGATTATTTTCATTTGTGATATTATTTCAAGATCATATTCATGTTTTTTTTTATTTGTTTGTAATTTGAAATCATGTTGCCGTTTTCTGTTCGGTGCCACCTTGACAACTTTCAGATGAATATTAAAGAAGGATGCGTTCTTTGAACCTCGCTCACCCTTGTTGATATGTTCCCTGAAATTATTATTTCAAAAGTGGCAAACTTATAAGTATAAACATATTTCAATAGAATTGATGGCACTTTCATGGGTCATATTGTTCACGTACAAAGTTGTTGTTTTTTATTTAATAGGAATGAGATAACAATAAACTACGTTTATTATCAAAGAATTTCCTACAATTTAAGCTGTATGATTTTGATAATTATGATAATTGTGCAACAAAATTGCATGCTCTGGCATTGTTGCTGATTTGTTACTTTCAGAATATGGGACTTTTATTTGTGGTTTTACTCAAAAGTGGTTACTTTTAGATTCCAATTTTAATTAATAAACTAATGTCTGTATTTTATTTGATTATAGTGGTTAATAACACAAATTTCCTTTCTTAATAAAAACATAATGTAGGATAGAAATATTTTAATTACTTTCAAATGATACAAAAATCAAGAAGAACCCACACGCACACTTCACTCAAAGAAAAAAAATGTGAATGTGGGCTAAGTATATAGAAAACAATTTTATTAATCATTAAATATAAATGAAAGCTGCGATAATTTTTCGATGTGATTTTGTTATTACTTTTTAAAGGAGTATTAAAGAAAATTAAAGACAAAATTATTGATAATGAATCTGCTTTCAAGTTCAAAATGTAGTTTAATAAACAAAATGAATAATTAATTAATAAACAACATTGTGCACTTGAAAAGCAGATTTGGAATCACAATAAAGTGTGATACATTTTTTTTCTGTTGGGCCGTATTTATATATGCTATACATGCATTTAATTAAAAAAAGCAAGGTACAGGTATATGATAACATGTGTGTTTTATGTCGGTTATTGTGTTTAACCTTTAATCTGCGAACATCGTGTTATTTGTACTGATTTTTATTTCGAACAGTCCATTCGATCTTAACAAGCAAAATACAAAACATGAGCTAACAATAGTATAACGCCCGGTGAAAACACGTGTTGTGTTTGCCGAGCTCTGTAACACCGCAAAACGTCCGTACCGCAAAACGTACGCTTGTGGACGTTTTGCGTCGCATATCGTACACATGTGGACGTTTTGCGGTGCATATCGTACTTGGTACGTTTTGCGGCGAGAGTGTGTCTTTGCGTCGCATATCGTCCATATTTTCTGTATTAAAATATATTCATCATAAACGTTACTTTTATTGGTTCTGTCACTTTCTGTCACTTTCATATTGTTTCAGGTAAAGATATGACGAAATAAACATTAAAGTGCAATTTTTTTGTGATCCTATATAATTCTGACCTTTTTTATTAAATAAACAAGAAATATGCTTAAGCCGAGGATGTTTTTCGAATAGATTTTTTTATGGAATGGGACCATGCAACAGCAGCAGAGATATAAAAAACGATGATATTGAAATAAATGTAATCTAATAGACATACAGAAAAGGACGGCTATACGGACGGACGAACCGGGGATTGGATTGAGTAAATGACAAAAAAATATTAAAATTTAGCTTTGTTTTTGACAATAGCTTTTCATATAATTGCATCAAGAAGTGAGAGTGATTTTTTTGTATTTTTGTTGACTACGGAAGTTTGGTTCTACCGTTCATTTTTACGGGGGATGGATAGGGGCTTTTGACAGCGTAGTCATATTTGAGCGAGAGAGCTATATTGTCATGGATATGGGGCCTTTAAGTCGCCTAGTCATAATTGAGCAAGATATCTTTTGTGCTTTTAGCCGCCTAGTTAAGAGAGAGAGAGAGAGCTTTTGTCGAGGAGGGGGGACTTTAGGCGCCTTATCATATCTGAGTGAGATAGCTATTGTTGTGATGGGGGGGGGAGGGGCTTTAGCCGCCTAGTCATATTTGAGCAAGAGTGCATTTATCGGGTCGCGGACTTTTAGCCGCCTGGTCATATTTGAGCAAGAGTGTTTTTTCAAGGGGGATATAGGCTTTAGCCGCCAAGTCATATTTCAGAGAGAGAGAGAACTATTGTTGGGTTACGGACTTTAAGCCGTCTAGTCATTTTTGAAGGAGAGATCTTTGTTTGATTGCTGGCTTTTAGTCGCCTAGTCATATTTGAGCGACAGAGCTATTGTCGGGGTGGGGCTTTAGTCGTTTAGTATTTGAGCAAGAGAGGTTTTTGTCGGGTTGTGGTTTTGGGCGCAGGGGTTTTCAACCCCAATAACACCGAAAAAATAATAACGGGTAAAAAAAGTCCCAAAAATTATATAAACAAAATACGGGACGTTTTGGGCGGCAGTCCCATCCCTTTTTTGGGCAAAACAAATGTGAACAAATAGGGCCGCCGAAAAACGTTAAAAACGATTTTTTGGGGTCCGGATGTTTTGCGGTGTTACGGGAGCTAATAGTAAACAATATTTTTAAGGTCATTTCCCTTTTTGGGCTAAAATTTAACGTGCAGGTAGAGCATGAAAGGGTTTTTTAAACTTTTTTTAAACAGAAATCATTTGGGTAATTTTGGGCAAAATTTTAATGCATATTATAAAATTTTGATTCAAACGTCAAAATTTAAAGTTTACTAGGGAAATGTCGAAATTTTGTTTTTACCATAAAAACTTACTCATTTAATTATTTCTTAAGCAATATATGTTCTTTGTTATTGTCACAATATTTTGGTATAGTGTATTTCACGAAACAAACGACCTTATACATGTAGATATTCTCTCCACTAAATAAAGAAATAAAGATAAGTAATAGTGATATCATGTAATCAGATAAGAAAGTGTAGTGACAGTCGGTTGTTTAACTGTATGACCAAATATCTTCCTGATAGTGTCAATATTCTACAATCTTAATCATAAACTAATAGATGTCACTTCACATTTCTATGTAGATTAAATCAGCTTGTTTTGATATCCGATTATTGTGTTACAATCACTGGTGGTCTTGTATATTGACATCATTTGAGCCGCGTCAAATGGAACAAAACCAATAGTGGGGTTTGTGAACATGAATCCTCGCTCTGATCAGAATCCATGCGGTTTTCCTATCAATCTCCACTTTGCACTAAGGGTTTTTGTAATCGAACAGCAGGATCCTGATTAGACTGCGCGGATGCGCAGGATGGTCTGGATCCATGCTGTTCGCAAACCCATTATTTTGGTTTTGTCATGACGCGGCTCATTTCTCTATTTTACATGCTAAATGAAAACCTGTATAAAACAAACGGATGGTTAAAGGGCACAAAATGTGTGAGGAATGGTAGATTTGTTTAGTTTGCGCAATATTCAAATCTAAGACGAAATGAATACAAAAAAAGACAACGATAAAAAGTGAATATCTTGCAACAAAGTGAAGGCTAAAGTACGAATGATTAATTAATTTTTGTTTGAAGTATTGCTTCATTCAATGGTGTCATTTTACCTTTATTATGCTTTGGAGTAGTCTTTTGTCAATTAGGAACCATTTATATTGTCTCAATGTCAGAGCATGGACTTATAAATATATATATATATATGTCTTATACATAATGTTTTGATTATGTTCCCTTAAACATGTATATATCTCATATGATTATTATTTGTCAAAAAAACAAGCGCAGGGAACCAGGGATAAAATCAAATGCAACAAAAAAGGTTACAAATAGTACCTTATTGATCACATTTTGTCATGTAAAAATAGTGAATGACCTTTCACTGGGCAATTCCCAAAGGAAAACAATTAAAACTTTTTAAAAAAGAGATTAACTATCTAATACTGATTTTTTGAAAGCATCATTTTAAACCACTTTATTACTATCCCCCCTTGGAACGAAATTTTAGGTTTCTGAAGAATTGTATGAATACAGATTAAAAAAGGATGCTCTCAAAACCCCTTTTTGTACAATTTTATTATACAAAGTAAGAAAAAAATGCGTTTTAACTAAAATTACTTAGTATCTTTTAACACCCAATACTTTGAATTAAAAGGAAAAATTTTCACCGAAAAAAAACTTTAAAATTTACTGTTATTTTACACTCTTAAATTACATTTTTTTCAAGCTTTTGGGTTTTTCCCCTTTTGTGGCCCATTTTTTTTTGTCAGAAATAGTTTCCCAATGGGAAATCATTTTTTGGGCTGATTC
The DNA here is from genome assembly GCF_026571515.1 of Ruditapes philippinarum. Taxonomy (NCBI): domain Eukaryota; kingdom Metazoa; phylum Mollusca; class Bivalvia; order Venerida; family Veneridae; genus Ruditapes; species Ruditapes philippinarum. The sequence goes on along the minus strand of NW_026857546.1, from coordinate 11,591 downwards.
AAAAATTTTATTGAAGAAAACACCCCCCAAATTGTTTGAGAGACTTTTTTCCCATTAAGAGGTTTTTTTTATCCCCCTGAAAAGGCGGGGGGGGAAAATTAAAAATTTGGATTTAACCCTCAATACAGGATTGGAGCAATCCTCTAGACGTTTGGGCAGAAATCATGACACAAAAAAATTTTTTTGGGGCCGGGTTTTTTATTTTTTTTTTAATTCAATTTTATCCCATAAAATCGGTTTTGAAAAGAAAAAAATTTAAAAACCTTTTTTAAGTTTATTCCGTTGGGGGAAAAAAAAGGGCAAGTTTTTGCTTTTTAAATCATTCAAGGGCGCCTGGCCGGAAAATTCCCGAAATACGTATTTTTAGGGGTTTGGTGCCTCAATCCTTTTTTAGTCTCACTCTATAGAAATAGTCTCCGTCCGTCTGCCCTTTTCCCGGTGTTTGCCCTTTCCGCCCCCTTTTTTTTTGTCCGGAGAAATATCTAAAAAAGTTTTTTGAGTTATAAAATTTGGGAAATTCATAGGGGGAAATAGATCAAAATTGAGGAGGAGTGCAGTGAAAAAAAATATAAACTCCCCTGCACTTTTTTTTTTCAGTTATTGCCTTTTTTTATTTTTAAAAATTTTAATTTTGTCCAGAGCAAAACTCAAATACCCTTTTTGAGATATCAAAAAATAAACTTCTTTAGGGGGGGGGATAGTTTGGTCATTCGGGTTTAAAAAACAGTCCAAGAATGATAACTCTACCTTCATAATTTTGAGTTTTTGGGCCCTTTCCCGTTTTTTTCATCCCTTAAATTTTTTCCACCCCTAAATTTGGGGGCATATTTTCAAAAATTTTTTAAAGATGTCATAATTTGGAAACTTAAACTAGGCGGGTAAAAATTTGTAAAGGAGCGAATGTTTGTGCACAAAAACATGATTACTCTAACCCTTTATGAATTTTTTTGTATTTATTGCCCTTATGTTATTTTTCATACTTTTGTCCGGAGCTTACCTCAAAAATGTGTTAGCGGTATCAACTTGAAAACTTCAAGTAGGTGGATAGAATCTAATTAAGGAGGAAAGTGCAGCACACAAGAATGATAACCTACCCTGCATCTATTTTCAATTATTGTCTTTTGTTATTTTTTTCATTATTAAATTGTTTGTCCAGCAGCAATAACTAAAAAGCCCTTTGAGATATCAAACATGCAACTTCATCAGATGGATAAATCTCACTTAGGAGATGCTGAAGTGCACTATGAATGATAACTCTAAATTTTCATAATTTTTTGAATTTATTGCCCTTTTTATTTTTTAATACTTTTTTTCTGAGTGGAGCATAACTAAAAAAACCCTTTGAGATTCAAATGTAACTTCATAGGTGGATGATCTTTTTGGGAGGACAAATGTTTGTGCAAAAAGAATGATAACTCTACTTTTTTAAAAATTTTTTGAGTCATTCCCCATTCTTATTTTAAATTTTTTTTTTTGGGTCCAGATTTACTCAAAAAGAAATTACAAGTATAAACTTAAAAATTTAAATGGGGTGGAAAAACTCACCCGGGAAAGTGGGGCAGTGCATACGAGTGATAACTCAAACCCCTTCTTTAATGTTGAGTTTTTCCCCTTTTTTTTTTTTTTCAGTCATCAGTTTTTCCCACATAGGTTTAAAATCCTGTTATCATTAAAGCCTCATTTTTCATTACAAAAACTCTGCTGTACTAACCATAAAAACATTTCCCTTTCCCAAATGAGTTCCCAAAACAAAAATGCTGCGGGGGAGGGGCCATTTTAAAACATGGCTCTTTTTATTCCAATGTTTTATCAAAAGTAACAGGTTGATAAAATTATAACCTGACAAAACTTGTTCAAAACCCCTTTTTAAATACCGTACAGGGGTTTTTCCCGCCCGGTTTACACATCTAAAGGCCCTTATTTTTAAACCCTTTTTTTAAAACACACCCCCTTTACTTTTTTAAAATTTAAACCCTTAAATACACCCAGACATTAGGGTCGGGTGAAAAAATTAAAAATAATGAGACATTTTGCAGTCTGCCGGGAATTTCAAATCGGAGACCAAAGGGAAAATTACCTGCCCGGCGCTTAAAATTTTTATGAATCCGGGGAAAATTTTTCCCCTTCTTGGGGTAAACCCCATTTCTAATTAAAAAATTTGTAATAACTTTATCTTTTTCTTTGAGAGGATTTTAATATTTTTTTTTGGGTTATGGTAAAAATAGTGTCACCCAGAAACTGATTTTAAATTTTTGGGAAAAGGTACTTTGAAATCCATTTGGGTTTTTTTAAAATAAATGTTAGTTTTTCCATTACAAAAAAAGACATCCAAAAAGACGTAAAAAAACTGTGTAAAAGGGGCTTGGCAAATTTAAGGGCCCCTTAAAAAGGGATTGAAAAAAAACTATTCTATTATCTATTAAGTGTAAATTTTAACGGGGGGTTTTTTTTTAATTTTAATATTTTAAGTTTTAGTAAAAATATTTTAAAAATTGGGCGGTTTATTTTTGGTAAACTGGAAAATTTTAAGTTTAGTTTTGGACGGTAAAGGAAAAATTAGGAAAAAAAAAATTTTATTTGGGTTTTTGGCATTCAAAATTTAAATTCTCAAGACCCGTCTTTTTAAAATATTTTTAAAATATTCGTAAAAATCTCCCTCCTTTCTATATACATTGAAAACCCATGCAAAAAATTAAAGGCGTAGCGGGTTTTCTGTATTTTCCCCTTTGAATTTCCAAAAACTGTCAAAGCCAAGTTTTTTTCAAAAGTGTTTTTTTTTAACGTATTCAAAAGGGGCTTTTTTTTGAGGGTGTTTTAACCACCCTTTTTCCTGTGAAAAAGGGAAAAAAAAGAGAATAAAATGGGGGTATAAATTTTTAATTTTAAACCATTGAACAATAAAACGTTTTTTTGGGGGTTTGGGTTTTAAAACAGTTAACGGGGGGACAATAAAAACTTTAATTTTTTCCCAGTTACTTTAGGAGTTCCCGCCCCCTTAAAATTTTAAAACGGTACTGTTTAACGGGGGAAATTAACAAATCTTTTATTACAATTTTCTTTTTAAAAAGTTCCCTTTCCCTTAATTGTTCGATTTTTTTTTTCAAACTTTTTTTTAATTTTTAAAAAGATTAAAAAATATTTTTTTTAAACTTTAAACGGGGATTTTTCTTTGCTAAAACAAAAAACATCAAAATGATACAAAAACTTGTCAACATGAAAAAGTTTTTATAAAAAATTTTAATTTAAAGAAAAAATATACATAAAATAAACGGAAGGGAAAACCCACGAAAAGGGGAAACAAAAATTAAAAAAATTGATTACCCCCCACTATCTTTAAAAACCTTTTCTTTTTTAAAAGCGAAAAACAAAAAGAAGTCCAATTTTCTATTTGAAAAATACAAATTGCATTGGCTATTTTTAATATTTTTTAAATACATATACTATAAAATTTTTTTTAATTTTTCTTTTTCGAAAAGTTTGACCTCCCGGGATACGCACATTTTAAAATTTTATTTTTAATTTTTTTTATTTTTTTATTAAATTTATCATTATTTTTACCCATTTTTTTTTAATATAAATCAAACAATGGGCATATATTTAAATTTCCAAAAGGGGAAAAATTTAAAATTTCGGGTTTGGGGAAAATTTATGATTGAATTAGGGTTTGAAAACCCAAATTTGTAATTTGGGAAATAAACCCTTTGATTTAAATTTTAAAATAAAATTTTGTACTTTTCGGTTTTAAACCTACCATAATAAAAAGTATAAATTTGGATTTAATGTTTTTTAAAGGTGACATTTACTTGTTTAATATTGGTTTTAAAACCCTTGCCCGGGCAACCCCAGCTTAAAAAAATATTTTTTAAAATGTTATTTTCCCTTAGCATAGGGTTAGCCCGTTTCGTGTTTTTGCATACTATTGTCCTCACCCGAAGATGACGGAAAGGGGGCCCGGGAAAAAGGTTGCGATTGGATTTTGTGGGATGTCGAATCTTTTATCAATAAATTTAGGAATGTCAGAAGATGTCCCCTAACATTTAAAATTTAAGTAAATTTGGGAATGTATAATAATAAATTTAAAAAAATTTAAAAAGTATGTGTGTATTACTCCCTGTACAAATAAAATATACTCACAAAGAGGGGATATTTAAACCTTTGGGTTTTTAGAAAAAATGAAAACAAAGTTAGAAATGTAATAAAAATTTTCAGTAAACAAAAATTTATTTCGGGATATTTTTTATACTTTGATTTTAGAAATGTTTTTTTTAAGTAAATATTAGTTAAAACTTGTCGTATATATTTTCTTTATCTTTTCGATCGGGAAAAAAACTATGGGTCTTTTTGTTTTTAAATTCCCCGGGCGGTCGGGGAACCGCAGGGAAATTGGTCCCCGCTTTTTAATTTTTTAGGCAGGGAAAAGGAGAAAGGGTGCCCCTGTTTCGGTACATGAAGGAGAAATGTGATTGAAAACCCGAAACATAAATTGGTTAATTGCCCTTTTCAAAACCCTCAAAATTTAATTTTGCCGGAAAGGGTTACAGATTTACCTTTTGGGGAAATTTAGTCCAAATTAAAACCTAATTAAAAAACAAAAAATTTTGCGTGAAAAATTTCCCTAATTTTTAAAATTTAAATTTTAAAAACCGTTTAAGGTGGAAAACCCCCTTTTAAAATGATGTTTTTTGAAAATTATAAAAATGTTTTTTTAAATTATGAAATCTTAAATTTTACAAAAACAAAAAATTGTTTATACTAAAAATTTTAAAAAATTTAAAAATATTCGAAATTTGGCTCTGCCATGAAAAATAGAGATATTTTCTGCGTAAAACTTGTGGGGGTTTACTTTATTTTTTTTTCCCTTGGGAAAATAATTAAAAAATGGTAGGAAAAATTTAAATTTCATTTTTTTAAAAAAGAAAAAAAGTTTTTATGTTCGACCTTCTCCGGTTCGGGGCGGCCCACGGGGTTTCCCCAGCCCTTCTTCTATTTGTTTCGTTTATTCAATTGCCCAACTATTTTTCCTGATACAAACCCGTTTTTTTTTATCCCCCCCCAAAATAATGAAGGGAAAAATATTAAAATGAATTTTTATATCTTTAAAAGGGGGAATTGGTTTCACCGCAGGACACCTTTTTACTTATTACTTATTTTGTGGACTGATTTAATTTAAATTTCAAACTGTAGGTTTTAAAGGTTTCTTATCTATTTTCTTTTACGGGCCAAAAATAAAAAAGGGCCTTGGCCCTATATTTTCCCTTTCATGGGGTAATTTTTAAAATTAAATTTTAACCGTCAATGGGGTTCACCCCCTAAAACCATTTATTTGTTATTTTTGAATTAAAAATTTTTGGCCCAAAAAGCCGTTCTTTAACCATTATTCCCGGAAATTATGAGGGAAAAACCGCCCCGAAAGGTTGCGATTGAAAAAAATTTTCCAAAAAGGTATATAAATCAAAAGTCCTTTTAAAAATAATTTTTGGGATACAGGGAAACAAACGGGTGTAAATGCTAGTGTCATTTAAAAAAAACTGTTAGAGTTTTTTTTCTCAGGGTTTTTTTAAATTTTTTAAATTTTTGCAACTGATGTTAAAAAAGTTTTTTAGGGGAAAGAAAAGGGGAATTTTTTCCCCTTTTTTAAACCCTTTTTTTCCCCCAAAATTTTTTAAATTACTCTTTCCCCCCTTTTCCCATTTCTTTTTTGGTACTTTTTAAAAAAAAAGGGGCCCCCAAAACTTTGAAAGACCCCCCAAAATTTATATAGATCACAAAAGCCCCGGGCAAAGGCGGAGCATTATTTTCCCCGAAATATTTTTCCCTTTTTTAGAAAGGGATAAAGGGCATTTTTTAAGACAGGGAATTAAATCAGTATTAGCCCCCGGTTTAAAAAAGCAACCCCTCCTTAATAGCTGAAAAAACTTAAATGATATATACAGTTGGTTTTCAAACCCCAAAACCAAAACAAGTTTTTTTATCTTGTAAAGTAAAAATGCTTAAAACGGGTGGCCCGAAAAGACGTGGGGTTTATAAAGCTTTTAACCCCAAAAAATTTTTTTCCCAGCTATAGGTTGTTTAAATGCTTTAATTATTGACCCAAAAACTGTTCCAATTTAAGGGTGAAAAGTAACCTTGATCTTTGCCCCTTGGAGCCCCCAAAATTGGGGGTCTTCCCCCCAAATATGGAAATCATCCAAATGAATTTTAAAATATTTGGTGGGTCAAAGGGAATTTAAATTTAAGGCTCTGGAAACCATTTTCAGTTTTGGGGGCTAAAAGTGACCTTTTTTTCCTTGTGACCCAAAAAACAATAGGGTCTTCTACCAATATGGACAATCATCCTATGAAGTTTGAAAAACTGTGGGGCCAAAAGAACTTAAGTTATGTTTGCGGAAACCAATTTTCAGTTTTACGGTAATAGTTGACCTTGACCTTTGACCTTGTGACCCAAAATCAATAGGGGTCTTCTAAACCCCAAAAATGGACAATCAATCCTATGAAGTTTGAAAACTGTGGGTCAAATGGAACTTTAGTTATACTCCGGAAACCCTTTTCAGTATTGAGTAATAGTGACCTTTACCTTTGACCTTGTGACCCGAAAATCAAAAGGGGTCTTTTGCCCCAAAATGGACAATCTCCTAAAGAAGTTTGAATACTGTGGGCCAAATGGAACTTAAGTTATGCTGCGGAAACCATTTTCAGTTTACGATAATAGTGACCTTGACCTCTGACCGTGTGACCCCAAAATCAATAGGGGGCTTCTACCAATTTGGGCAATCATCCTTTGAAGTTGAAACTGTGGGCCAATGGAACTTAAGTTATACTCGGAAACCATTTTTCAGTATTACGGTAAAGTGACCTTGACCTTTGACCTTGTGACCCCAAATCAATAGGGGTCTTCTATCTAATATGGACAATCCCTCTGAAGTTTGAAAAACTGTTGGCCAAATGGAACTTAAGTTATGCTGCGGAATTCCCTTTTTTAGTTTTACGGTAATAGTGACCTTGACCTTTTGACCGTTTTAACCCAAAATCAATAGGGGTCTACTCCAATATGGACAATCATTCCTATGAAGTTTGGAAACTGTGGGCCAAATGAAACTTAAGTTATCTCCGGAAACCATTTTCAGTATTAGGGTAATAGTGCCCTGACCTTTGCCCTTTGGGTGACCCAAAATCAATAGGGGTCTTTTTCAATATGGGCAATCATTTATGAAGTTTAAAAATACGGGGGAAAAAGGGAAATTTAATTTCCCGGGGGAAAAACCTTTTTTTAGTTTGGGGGTAAAGTGACCTGACTTGTGACCTTCTGACCCCAAAATCAATAGGGGTTTTCTACTAATTTGGGGGCAAATCCTATGAATTTTTGAATACTTTTTGGCCAAATGGAATTTTATGCTCCGGAAACCAAATTGCAAAAAGGGAGGAGGGACAGAGGACCCAGGGGTAAAACATAATATCCCCCCGAAATAACGTTAATTGAAAAAAAATTTTTAAGAAACTCCTACTTTTAGTCTGACACACTTTAGGATCATTATTACATCCATTTAATGCGATCATGAGTGTAAAAATACTGAACTTATATCGATTTGATTAGATTTTATTCACACAAAAATATATCTTTTTGTTGTTTGTCATTTTGTCAAAAAGAAGTTTAAAACTACAACCCCTTTCTTTGATAATGTTTTTTATAGCTTCAGGTTTTATGAAGAAAAAGGGTTTGCTTAAAATTTTGTCATCATGGATATGTGCTTGATTTAGCTATAAAAAATGGTGGCTGATTTGGAACACTTTTGTACTCGTGTTGTCGCTAGGATAGACGACAAAGCGCCCAAAGGCCCCCGTTTCGGGGATTTTGTCTTGTCGTCCTGTCGCTAACGATGCCGCCAAACGGCGCATTTTGTTATATAACCAAGGTGAAGGGCGACATGCGACAAGGGCCCCGCACGAAAAAAGCCCTTTGGCGACGTTAAAAAGTCACAGGAGAAAAGAGAATCCGACAACGCGCCGTTTGGCGCGTTTTGCTAGCGACCAAAGGCGATAACAAATATTGGGTTTGTTTTGCAACGAAAACCCAAAACGCGCAAAGTGTACCAAAAATCAGCCACCAAAATAAAGGGGTTCTTTTTTATAACACAGCTCAATGTAACTATTTTCAATATTTTTCCCTAGATCAAAGCAAAAAATTTATTAGGGTTTAGTTTAAAAACCCTTTTTCCCTGAAAAGTTGGTTCAAAAATTTAACTTGGTAAAATGTTAAATCCCCCTTTATCTTTACATGGTAAATCTTTTATTTTCAATCTATACAAAACATTAAAAACCCCCAGGTCTTACTTAAAATAAAAGATTCTTTATTTTAATAAAAAAAAATGTGGGCAAAGTTTTAACAAAAACTTTTTTTTTTCCCATTTTTAAATTTTGTTTAGTTTTTGTGATAAAAAAAGTAACACTGATAAGCTATTTAAAGTTTCGCAACCCTTGGGGGAAGGGTCCTTTTTTAAATTTGGAACCATGCTGGCTGTTTAATATTGTACGGTTTAGGGAAAACGATGATTTTCGATTCAGATGCCCATAACCCGTAAACATATATTAGATATTAAGTATTTGGCATTAAAAGTCCGTCAGTCAACTCATTGCGGCATTTAGATTTTTAAAAACCCTTTGTTAACAAATAAGATATGCATAATGAAAATTTTGATCAATTCCCCTATAGTCATTACAAACAAGTATCAGTGGATTGTTTTTAAATAGGGGCTTTTCCGTAGGTATTTAAAATACTGATTTTATTAAAAAATAGAAATGTATCTTTGGGAAAATTTTTTGAATATTTCGGAAACAAAAAAGTTGATAGAGTTTTTTAAAATAATTTATTTTTGAACATATATTAAGAATAATATAGTTTGTCCTTTTGAACACTTTATTTTTTATGTCATATTGATCATCATGTATCTAACACTTCCCAACAACATCCAAAAATATTTTTGCGGGTTTTTTTTTCATTTGTAAATATTAATTTTTTAAAAATTAATTTTTCCCGGGCCCTTTTTGAAAGGAAAAAGGGGGGTATAAAAAAAGGGGCCCCAACCCGCCCCTTTCTGTCCGCCCCGTCAAAAAGCTTTCGTTTTCCGGGTTACATTATTTTTGTCTTTTATAAAAAGACATTTGAAAAAACTTTTTCACTTTCTTTTGTAATAAAAAAGCAATATGTAGAGAAAAAACCCCCGGGACCTCTCCCTTAAAAGGTCAAGGTCAAAAATGGTGATTTTGATGTCAACATTGCTTTTTTGGGGGTATTGATTTGCCTTTTATCCATGAAGGGTTTTTGAAAAATTTGGGCAAAACATTTTTTAAAAAATTAAATTTGAGACAATGGTTTCCCGCAACAACCAGCCGTCTATCTCTAAGTTTTAGGGCAACATGGGAGGACAAATATTAACATAGTCTGTTACAGGGTAATAATTTGTGTCCGGTTCAAACTTCCTTCGTAGATAAAGGGGTTTTCAATATACTTGGCAAATTTTCACAAGTAATAAGACGATGTGTCAAGCGTAACACCTAGACCTCTTACCTCCAAGGTCAAGGCATAACACTGGGGCCTAAAAGTTTAAAATATGGTATGTTATCGGTTAATAATTTTGTTTTTTTAGTTCATAACTTTCTCCCATCCCATGCAAAGGGGGGTCTTTCGAAAACACGTAGGACAAAAATTTTTCACAATTAGGCGCGACGTGTCATGCGCAAACCACATCACACACGCCTAACTTCAAAGGTCAATGACACTTGGGGTGAAAGGTCAACATTGTCTGTTTCGACCGGGTATTTGCGGTGTCCGGTCCATAACTGTTTCATCTATCAAGGGATTTTGAAATTACTGTACACAAATATTCACAATAATAAGATGGCACGTCATGCGCGACACCCTCAGACCCCTACGAACGGTATTAGAGATGTTCCATGAAGTTCCATTATAGACACACAATTATGGTCATTTTATGTGGATGTGAATATGTTAATATTGGCTTTTTGATTAAATTATACTAATTGTAACGTTAAACAACTCATCGCCATTTCATAACTGGTGTACTCGTTAGTTAGATACCAGACTGTTTATGTTAAAACAGACACCTTTACTTAGTGCATATTTCCTGGTTTTATTAAGTGCAACTATCGACTTTTCTTCAAGTAACACCAACAATGGAATAATCATATGGCGACTTTAAGCATTTAAGGTGAAGAGAGAAATTTTATCACACACCCGTGCCGATTTTGCGACTCCGTAAATATGGTATTCGCACCGGCGTGCATTATTTTGACGTGCGTCATTAGCAGTTACATATCACACCATAGTGGTAAAGGAGCGCTAAACTTTAGCGTTTCTATAGACGCCGTCAATGAAAAATGACTCCTTATTTCACTTTTAAACGGTCTTTATTCTTTGGTATGTGATAAATAAATATTAAATTCATGTAAGTTCCCATACTGAATTTATTGCACTCGTTGAATAAAATAATATTATGCTCGCCAGAGGCTCGCATAATATAATTTTATTCAACTCGTGCAATAAATTAAGTATGGAACTTACACTCATTCAATATCCTCTATATATTCCACCCGTGCACTATTATTCTAACTTTGGACTTTAAAATATCCACAATTAGCCATCAATCAGATTTACGAGGGTTGTTCAAAAAGAAATAAGACTCCTTTTAATTTTAAAGGTGCTTCACTGAGGTCACAAAGCTTAAAAACATAAAAATAGGTCAAGTGAAGCACTTAGAATTGGAATATTCGCAAAGGAAGTAAAGAAATATACTCAGATTAAATCATTAATTGATTTTAATGCGATTGTCAGTGTTGCAACGCTTTTTATTTCTGGTCATATTGCACAATAAAAATAATTATTCTGAAGAAAATGGAGGAGTAATGGAGGAGTTATTGGTCCAGACCTACATCAAATAGCGCATTAATCTTGGAGAAATATTTTTAGTCCTGACATGTAAAAAGGCCAGATATTTACGATGCTCATCAAAAACGTCACTTTTAAAAACATAGAAAAAATGAAAGAAAAACATTTCTTTATTTCAATATAATATATCGGGTGTATACAAATATTTTAATCCTTAATCAAATAATCCTTTGCTCGTGTTATCATGTTAAGACATTTTAATGCACTTTTAGAATAGTTTTGTCAAAAAAACACGGAAAGTACTATTTAAATGTAATACACGAACAAACAAGCGTATGACTCAAATGAAAAATAAACCCACAAAAAATCAGATTCATGAGATTCATAAAACTTGGTAATAAGTCAAATACATGTATCACCAAAATTAGATGGTTAAAACTGTTACATCCTATTTGTCTAATACATGCACATGAAAGAGTCCAATAATTAAAAATAAAATGAAGAGATCCTGGCGCGAAATGTTCCGATCATTTAGTTTTAACAGTTTTCTCCTTTGAATATGTAATGATGTCGGATGACTGGCAAGTAACTGTTCTTCTCTCAATCAACTTTGAACATTTCGGTTTTATTGCATGTATCATATGTTTGGAAAAATATCATAAAGAATAATCAGCTCATGGTATTGAACGAA